>NW_026453296.1:0-189178 GCF_025200985.1 Drosophila gunungcola
ATCTAAAACTCAAATCTCGAAGGTACAATGAAAACCAAAAATCCTATAACTTGCGTCGCAAGCAAGCTATGAATACGAGTTGGTTACATTGTCGCTATTAAAAGGACTCAATTTGGCAGCGCTTAAAGCTGAAACCAACAAATTTGGCACGTATAAAGTTGTCAAATCAAAAGGCAATAGCTCCTACGATGTGCAGAAGATCGGCAACTTTGATGGTCCAATTAATTCTTCGACTTCTGCTGATATATGAAGCGTTCGGCAACACTGATGAAGACGCCGATGCATTCAAGAAGATGTGGGGGGGTGGGTTGCTTTAAGGATCAAGCATGAAATACGTTTACTACCCTAGACAATAACCTAGACAAACTACGAAAGATGGGAGATCTAAAAGTAAAGACGAAAGACGAGAAGATTACAAATAAGATTAAGGTCGAACGACGTGGATGGGCAAACGACGAGAAAACGGGTAGTTGAGTTTGAGCCTTTGACGAGAGTGGTTTTAAGGCGATAACCAAGGACGAGAAGACGAGAGATCTAATTCAAGTTAAATTTTGCTAAAGTGTATTTCTATATATTTACGACTTAATCAATCCAAGAATAAACAATAATAAACCAAAACCTCACATTTATACTGATTACTTTATTAGCTGGTTGATTAACTGTTTCATCTGGTTCCCTTTTTCGAGCTGATGCTTGCTCTATATTTTCATTTGTGCGATAGTAGTTTGAACGACTATTATTTTGATAATAATATTATTATATCTTCCTCGATTATTATTTGCCTGCCTATTATTTTTCGGCTGCCGATTGTTCTTAGGTATATTCGATGGATCAACATCCATTGGCTCGACGGCTTGTTGTTTTTGATTATTGTTTTGCTACAAATTTCTCTTTTGGCCATTTATAATTTTTGTTAATACTCCAATTATTTAGTACTCCAATTTTTTAGTATTATTATTCTGTCATGTTTGATCAAATTCTCTCTAGCTCACGTCCTTTATGTTTGACAGACACCAAACGTAAAAGATCCAGAGCTCTTTTCTGGGCAGCATATATCTGCTTACGCGGCTCCTTCTTGTGAAAAAGTTCTTGGGGCTCGCTTACTTGATTTCTAAGCTGCCACCCCGACTCGTCTTGCAACAAAAAATACGGTCCGGAAAACCATATAGTTGAGCTGTTTATCTCAAATTTCGTAGACCAGCGCCATTCATCAAGGATTTCTAAGACTCTTAGAGCCACAAACTGAGGATACTTGCGAGCAGATTATATCTAGTACAAAATATCTTGAGCATCAGTCCAGAACATTTTTTTTAAATTTTGTTTCTTAATTCTGACTCCAAAAATGTAGCTAGGCGCAATCTTACCACCGCCGCCTTTAATTCCATTCGTAGTACAGATATAGGTCTTAAAAGAGTCGAGTTTTCTATGCCATTAAAGAGCACTGGATTTCGTTACCAAAATCGGATCGCAAGTATGCTACAGACTGGCGTCAACGAACATGTGCATTTGCAGGCTTCTAGCTCTACTTTAGCATGACATGCAGCGAGGGATGTGCAGATCGCTTAATTTCAGGTTCCTCAATTGCGTCGTCCCAGTTTACACCCGATCTCCATATATTTTGTAGGATGATTTGGCACGAATGTAAAAAAATGCAAGAAGTCCGAGCAGATCGAAAATGGACATGACAATACTCAACACTCGGCGTTTGGTGTACGTGCCGGGCGACCTCTGCAGCAAATCAGCCCGTATAACAAATCTCAACATTTCGGACTTTGGCAACCACCACATTCTCAAAACTTTTTCTGCAGTTCCTCATGTGTGCTAAGGTATTTGGCTGTCGTTTTAATTTCCAATTTCTCATTTTAAATCCACCTTTCGCGTGGATTTTCTTAACACTGTTCACTAGTGAACCATTTGATCCATTGTATCAACCGACTCCAGCCAATCGTTGACAAAACTGTTTTGGCAAATAGCTTTCACTGCTTCAGGATGACCCTTGCCAAATCGCTCTTCATTACGTCTTAGAATAAAGTAACCGAGTGACGGTGAACATGCAGCGCCGAAGGTCATCATTTGCATTACGAATTTGTCTGACGGGCCCTAAATTTGTCCGTTTCGCCATAGAAACTTCTGAGATGATTGCTCGGGATTGCGAACCTTAATTTGTTGGAACATTTCTTTTATATCTCCCGATACCGCTACAGGTCTTTCTCTTAAGCGCATAAGTACTCCCAGCAAGGACACCAGCATATCCGGTCCTTTAAGATGAGTGTCATTCAATGGTATGCCATCTACTTGTGCTGCCGCGTCCTAGACTAAACACGTCGTGTTCTTTTTAGGGTTCGTAACTGTAAAGACAGGAAAATACCAAAAATGTACGTCGTTTGACAACTCACACTTTTCCAGTCATGAAAATTTTCAGATACGAATCCGGCAGCTCGACTTTTTCATGCTTCCATAACAGGGCAGTTTCCCAACGACTCTCGCTTGCGATATATTTTGTTGTGCTTCCATTATTCTTAGCAACGTATCATCTTCCTTGGATCGCAAAGGTTTTACAGGAATGCTCACGCCGAAAGGTTCAGTATCGTCCTCAGTCCCGTGGCGGCCATAAACTGACCACCCAAATTTGCATCGAACAGCAATGGATTATCATATTCAGCTTCACACATCTATAGCGACAAGCTAATCTTAATTTGGTCCAGTCCAATAACTATTTGAGCCTTAGCATCTTTGTATGTCGGAGCGGGGACGGCTCTCAAGGTATCCTTGCTAATCGTATCATCGATGCTTTGTAACGGGAGATCACATACCCCATATTTTTTTTTCTGGTTGCCCTTTAGTGGAAGACTATTTTCGATTTGCATCAGTCTGTGTCACGTCGCTAGTCCACTTTAGTCACAACTGCTCTTCAGGGCCGGCAAGGCCAAGCTAATCGCTAAGCTTCGCTCTAGCATAAACTTCCACACTGCTGGGACTATTTACCATGGAGAGAAAACTGGTGACTTGCTTTTTGTCGTGGAAAGTTTTTCCCAGCGTTGTAAAAGGTATTGGGTTGAGAGAACCCGGCAGTATTTGGGTTGTGATGTGGTAAAAACCCAAACCATTATTGGGTGGAACGAACCCCGCTGCACCGTTTAGAGGCACAAAACTTGATGCACTGTTTGCTGGCAGAAATCCGGCAGCATTTCTTTGCGGTTCGTTTCCTGTCGAGCTGTCGGTCCTAAATGCGCTGCATTGTTTCCCTTCAGATTCGCGTTCGAAAATGTAGTCTGGTTAAGCTCACGTGCAGCCTGCTGATGCACATAAGAGCCGCTTGTCCTTGTAAATTCTTTTGGTCATGTTCATTTGAATTGTGAGCCGCTGCCCAGCCCCATCATGTACCTGCGATGAACCGTAAATGGCGTGGTCGAGCCTTATCTATGTGCTTGCATGACATGAACTTATTTGAGTGTAACCACTGTTTTGTCCAGATATATTTCAAATCCTATGAATGGCCCAGTGCCTCCTGCGTTTCAAACTGAACCTGCTCCATTCCCGTGGCTTGGGAATACTGATCACCAGATCCGCGTCCTATTGCGTCAATCATTTTGCATATGTGACGTCACTCTGTGTACTGCGCAACTTCCTGTGGCTAGTCCTCGTCAGAGTCGTCCAACTTGCGGACTTGGGAATTAATGGTCTCTATCCTGTATACTCTGTCCTCACTCTCCTACACCCTTGGTAGAAGAATGCTTTCCAGAACGCACGTGCACCCTTGGCACTGAATTTTCCGGATGGCTAAGTATTGCAGAATGTTAAGATACTCACAGTCCCAGAGGGTTTCCCACTCTCGTCAAGATTTCGTTTCCAGTATTCAGATAGCTTAAATCTTTATTTCAATATAAAGTTAGTTCACAAAGCATGAATTAAAACACTTTTTCTCTAACATTTGTGGTTTACCGCTCGTCAGTTTTCCAATACTGTCCCGTTTCTTACAAACTGAAACTTCCTAGCACTGTCAAACTTAATAGGCCACACTGGCAATAGTGTTAAACAACTTTTGTGTATTTTCAACCTAATGAAAATCTAATTTGAAATAAACTAACTTTTCAAATTATTGTTAGCGCCCGGCTGAACACTTCCTCGTCAGTCGCAACAGATAGTATTTCCTTATTGTCGCTCGAAGACTCATGACAGCCGTGTCTCATTGAACTTAAAGGCAATTCTTTAGGCCACCACGATATTCCATACGCCCTAGTTGACTCTTAAAGCGAGATAGGTATGGATTTGAATGCTCGCAGATGAGGTAACTACCATCAGAATGTCGTTCAAGCCACCAGAGATGACGTTTACACGACGCATCAAAAACGACTCTCAGTTTGGTCCGACATAGTGCGGAGTAGAAGGAATTTTGTTATCTGTGGAAGATTTTGCCGTATTGCAACTTTAAACGCTAAACTGTTATCAGACACTGTGTATATGGCAGCAAAACATAATACGAGCGGCCACATCCTCGAAATTTATTGCTTTTGCACCTTACAACAGTATAACCTTTCCGAAGACTTTGACAAACTCAACCAGACTTTGACAAAACCAAACAGACTATAGTTCGATAGCAAATAGTCTCCCGCTTTGCAATAGCTAAGAGTTTGCTGGGCTTTACTGTTGGCAGAAGAACATGAAAATAAGTTACGGCTATGTTGTTTGCTCGACATTGCGTTGTCTGTTTTGGCTTCGCGATCAGATGCATCCAGTACATTTTACGAGCAAGAAAACCACTGAAGCTAAACAAAAATATCCCAGTCATCGAAGCTCTCTCAAAATAATAACCGACTGCAACGCTTTCACAAAAATTTTGGACAAACATATCTTTGCACAAGAGTCGCTCGCTGGGTCCTATTTCTACAAAGTATGGCTGTGGGGTAGAACATCGATCTGGAACTCGTATGAAACACGTGAAAGCCCAGTCATGACAATTGTTGACCAAAGCTTATCGTTAGGTATTCTAAAAGCGCAGGAGCAAGATAAACATTTCAGAGCGATACTTGATACTCTCAACGACGGAAAAGAAGACTACAATGACTATTTTTAAATGGTGGCATTTTTACAAATTAGTCAGTACTGCTGAGTTAGTTGTGGTACCGAGAGACATGCAAGGGCAAATAATAACAAGAGCTCATGGGCAGCGTCATTTTGCGTCAAAGAAAGTTAAGGATCTGATCAAGCACAGAGTACTACATTCCAGGGCTTGAGGAATAAATTCAGAAGGTCAAAAATTGCTGCATTCCATGTATTCTGAGCAATCGCAAAAAGGTAAACAGAAAGGACCACTGCACTCTGTGGAACTAGGAGACGTTCCTCTACACACCTTTCATATCCGACTTTTTGGGTCCGTTAGACTTAACCAACAAGGATTACAAGCATATCCTAGCAGTAATTGATTCCTTTACCAAGTTCTGCTGGTTGAACCCGACTAAGTCGACTTCATCGAACGAAGTAATCCAAAACTGCGTAACCAGAGTGCAGTATATGGAAACCCTGCAATCATCATCTCGGATAGAGGTTCCGCATTTACTTCGCAGGACTTCTTAAAATATTGCGACGAGGAAAACATTAAACCCATTAAGATTGAACGCCACTATTATTTCGTCTTCTCGAAATAAGCATCGACGACCCTACAAAGTGGTACAAGCACGTCAACAAGTGCAGCAGGCGATAAACGTTACGTTTTCTAGATCTATCGCCTCAACGCCGTTCGAGTTTCTAGTAGATTCCAAAATGCGTACAATGGTTGACATCGAGCTCCAAGACTTGAGGCGATTTCAGCGTTTAACGACGAGCGAAGTGATTTGAGAGTTAAATCTAAAACTCAAATCTCGAAGGTACAAGATGAAAACCAAAAATCCTATAACTTGCGTCGCAAGCAAGCTTATGAATACGATGTTGGTTACATTGTCGCTATTAAAAGGACTCAATTTGGCAGCGGCTTAAAGCTGAAACCAACAAATTTGGGCACGTATAAGTTGTCAAATCAAAAGGCAATAGCTCCTACGATGTGCAGAAGATCGGCAACTTTGATGGTCCAATTAATTCTTCGACTTCTGCTGAGTATATGAAGCGTTCGTCAACACCTGATGAAGACGCCGATGCATTCAAGAATGTGGGTGGGTCTGCTTTAAGGATCAAGCATGAAATACGTTTACCCTAGACAATAACCTAGACAAACTACGAAAGATGGGAGATCTAAAAGTAAGACGAAAGACGAGAAGATTACAAATAAAGATTAAGGTCGAACGACGTGGATGGGCAAACGACGAGAAAACGGGTAGTTGAGTTTGAGCCTTTGACGAGAGTGGTTTAAGGCGATAACCAAGGACGAGAAGACGAGAGATCTAATTCAAGTTAAATTTTGCTAAGTGTATTTCTATATATTTACGACTTAATCAATCCAAGAATAAACAATAATAAACCAAAACCTCACATTTATACTGATTACTTTATTAGCTGGTTGATTAACTGTTTCATCTGGTTCCCTTTTTCGAGCTGATGCTTGCTCTATATTTTCATTGTGCGATAGTAGTTTGAACGACTATTATTTTGATAATAATTATTATTATATCTTCCTCGATTATTATTGCCTGCCTATTATTTTCGGCTGCCGATTGTTCTTAGGTATATTCGATGGATCAACATCCATTGGCTCGACGGCTTGTTGTTTTTGATTATTGTTTTGCTACAAATTTCTCTTTTGTGGCCATTTATAATTTTTGTTAATACTCCAATTATTTAGTACTCCAATTTTTTTAGTATTATTATTCTGTCATGTTTGATCAAATTCTCTCTAGCTCACGTCCTTTATGTTTGACAGACACCAAACGTAAAAGATCCAGAGCTCTTTTCTGGGCAGCATATATCTGCTTACGCGGCTCCTTCTTGTGAAAAAGTTCTGGGGCTCGCTTACTTGATTTCTAAGCTGCCACCCCGACTCGTCTTGCAACAAAAAATACGGTCCGGAAAACCATATAGTTGAGCTGTTTATCTCAAATTTCGTAGACCAGCGCCATTCATCAAGGATTTCTAAGACTCTTAGAGCCACAAACTGAGGATACTTGCGAGCAGATTATATCTAGTACAAAATATCTTGAGCATCAGTCCAGAACATTTTTTTTAAATTTTGTTTCTTAATTCTGACTCCAAAAATGTAGCTAGGCGCAATCTTACCACCGCCGCCTTTAATTCCATTCGTAGTACAGATATAGGTCTTAAAGAGCTAGTCGAGTTTTCTATGCCATTAAAGAGCACTGGATTCGTTACCAAAATCGGATCGCAAGTATGCTACAGACTGGCGTCAACGAACATGTGCATTTGCAGGCTTCTAGCTCTACTTTAGCATGACATGCAGCGAGGGATGTGCAGATCGCTTAATTTTGGCAGTAAGGCTTGCCAATCAGGTTCCTCAATTGCGTCGTCCCAGTTTACACCCGATCTCCATATATTTTGTAGGATGATTTGGCACGAATGTAAAAAAATGCAAGAAGTCCGAGCAGATCGAAAATGGACATGACAATACTCAACACTCGGCGTTTGGTGTACGTGCCGGGCGACCTCTGCAGCAAATCAGCCCGTATAACAAATCTCAACATTTCGGACTTTGGCAACCACCACATTCTCAAAACTTTTTCTGCAGTTCCTCATGTGTGCTAAGGTATTTGGCTGTCGTTTTAATTTCCAATTTCTCATTTTAAATCCACCTTTCGCGTGGATTTTCTTAACACTGTTCACTAGTGAACCATTTGATCCATTGTATCAACCGACTCCAGCCAATCGTTGACAAAACTGTTTTGGCAAATAGCTTTCACTGCTTCAGGATGACCCTTGCCAAATCGCTCTTCATTACGTCTTAGAATAAAGTAACCGAGTGACGGTGAACATGCAGCGCCGAAGGTCATCATTTGCATTACGAATTTGTCTGACGGGCCCTAAATTTGTCCGTTTCGCCATAGAAACTTCTGAGATGATTGCTCGGGATTGCGAACCTTAATTTGTTGGAACATTTCTTTTATATCTCCCGATACCGCTACAGGTCTTTCTCTTAAGCGCATAAGTACTCCCAGCAAGGACACCAGCATATCCGGTCCTTTAAGATGAGTGTCATTCAATGGTATGCCATCTACTTGTGCTGCCGCGTCCTAGACTAAACACGTCGTGTTCTTTTTAGGGTTCGTAACTGTAAAGACAGGAAAATACCAAAAATGTACGTCGTTTGACAACTCACACTTTTCCAGTCATGAAAATTTTCAGATACGAATCCGGCAGCTCGACTTTTTCATGCTTCCATAACAGGGCAGTTTCCCAACGACTCTCGCTTGCGATATATTTTGTTGTTGCTTCCATTATTCTTAGCAACGTATCATCTTCCTTGGATCGCAAAGGTTTTACAGAATGCTCACGCCGAAAGGTTCAGTATCGTCCTCAGTCCCGTGGCGGCCATAAACTGACCACCCAAATTTGCATCGAACAGCAATGGATTATCATATTCAGCTTCACACATCTATAGCGACAAGCTAATCTTAATTTGGTCCAGTCCAATAACTATTTGAGCCTTAGCATCTTTGTATGTCGGAGCGGGGACGGCTCTCAAGGTATCCTTGCTAATCGTATCATCGATGCTTTGTAACGGGAGATCACATATCCCATATTTTTTTTCTGGTTGCCCTTTAGTGGAAGACTATTTTCGATTTTGCATCAGTCTGTGTCACGTCGCTAGTCCACTTTAGTCACAACTGCTCTTCAGGGCCGGCAAGGCCAAGCTAATCAGCTAAGCTTCGCTCTAGCATAAACATTCACACTTCGGGACTATTTACCATGGAAGAAAACTGGTGACTTGCTTTTTGTCGTGGAAAGTTTTCCCAGCGTTGTAAAAGGTATTGGGTTGAGAGAACCCGGCAGTATTTGGGTTGTGATGTGGTAAAAAACCCAAACCATTGTTGGGTGGAACGAACCCCGCTGCACCGTTTAGAGGCACAAAACTTGATGCACTGTTTGCTGGCAGAAATCCGGCAGCATTTCTTTGCGGTTCGTTTCCTGTCGAGCTGTCGGTCCTAAATGCGCTGCATTGTTTCCCTTCAGATTCGCGTTCGAAAATGTAGTCTGGTTAAGCTCACGTGCAGCCTGCTGATGCACATAAAGAGCCGCTTGTCCTTGTAAATTCTTTTGGTCATGTTCATTTGAATTGTGAGCCGCTGCCCAGCCCCATCATGTACCTGCGATGAACCGTAAATGGCGTGGTCGAGCCTTATCTATGTGCTTGCATGACATGAACTTATTTGAGTGTACCACTGTTTGTCCAGATATATTTCAAATCCTATGAATGGCCCAGTGCCTCCTGCGTTTCAAACTGAACCTGCTCCCATTCCCGTGGCTTGGGAATACTGATCACCAGATCCGCGTCCTATTGCGTCAATCATTTTGCATATGTGACGTCACTCTGTGTACTGCGCAACTCCTGTGGCTAGTCCTCGTCAGAGTCGTCCAACTTGCGGATTGGGAATTAATGGTCTCTATCCTGTATACTCTGTCCTCACTCTCCTACACCCTTGGTAGAAGAATGCTTTCCAGAACGCACGTGCACCCTTGGCACTGAATTTTCCGGATGGCTAAGTATTGCAGAATGTTAAGATACTCACAGTCCCAGAGGGTTTCCCACTCTCGTCAAGATTTCGTTTCCAGTATTCAGATAGCTTAAATCTTTATTTCAATATAAAGTTAGTTCACAAAGCATGAATTAAAACACTTTTTCTCTAACATTTGTGGTTTACCGCTCGTCAGTTTTCCAATACTGTCCCGTTTCTTACAAACTGAAACTTCCTAGCACTGTCAAACTTAAATAAGGCCACACTGGCAAATAGTGTTAAACAACTTTTGTGTATTTTCAACCTAATGAAAATCTAATTTGAAATAAACTAACTTTTCAAATTAATTGTTAGCGCCCGGCTGAACACTCCTCGTCAGTCGCAACAGATAGTATTTTCCTTATTGTCGCTCGAAGACTCATGACAGCCGTGTCTCATTGAAACTTAAAGGCACATTCTTTAGGCCACCACGATATTCCATACGCCCTAGTTGACTCTTAAAGCGAGATAGGTATGGATTCGCAGATGAGGTAACTACCATCAGAATGTCGTTCAAGGCCACCAGAGATGACGTTTTACACGACGCATCAAAAACGACTCTCAGTTTGGTCGACATAGTGCGGAGTAGAAGGAATTTTGTTATCTGTGGGAAGATTTTTGCCGTATTGCAACTTTAAGCGCTAAACTGTTATCAGACACTGTGTATATGTGCAGCAAAACATAATACGAGCGGCCACATCCTCGAAATTTATTGCTTTTGCACCTTACAACAGTATAACCTTTCCGAAGACTTTGACAAACTCAAACCAGACTTTGACAAAACCAAACAGACTATAGTTCGATAGCAAATAGTCTCCCGCTTTGCAATAGCTAAGAGTTTGCTGGGCTTTACTGTTGGCAGAAGAACATGAAAATAAGTTACGGCTATGTTGTTTGCTCGACATTGCTTTGTCTTGTTTTGGCTTCGACGATCAGATGCATCCAGTACATTTTACGAGCAAGAAAACCACTGAAGCTAAACAAAAATATACCAGTCATCGAAGCTCTCTCAAAATAATAACCGACTGCAACGCTTTCACAAAAATTTTGGACAAACATAATCTTTGCACAAGAGTCGCTCGCTGGGTCCTATTTCTACAAAAGTATGGCTGTGGGGTAGAACATCGATCTGGAACTCGTATGAAACACGTGAAAGCCCAGTCATGACAATTGTTGACCAAAGCTTATCGTTAGGTATTCTAAAAGCGCAGGAGCAAGATAAACATTTCAGAGCGATACTTGATACTCTCAACGACGGAAAAGAAGACTACAATGACTATTTTTTAAATGGTGGCATTTTTTACAAATTAGTCAGTACTGCTGAGTTAGTTGTGGTACCGAGAGACATGCAAGGTCAAATCATAACAAGAGCTCATGGGCAGGGTCATTTTGCGTCAAAGAAAGTTAAGAATCTGATCAACACAGAGTACTACATTCCAGGGCTTGAGGAATAAATTCAGAAGGTCAAAAATTGCTGCATTCCATGTATTCTGAGCAATCGCAAAAAAGGTAAACAGAAAGGACCACTGCACTCTGTGGAACTAGGAGACGTTCCTCTACACACCTTTCATATCGACTTTTTGGGTCCGTTAGACTTAACCAACAAGGATTACAAGCATATCCTAGCAGTAATTGATTCCTTTACCAAGTTCTGCTGGTTGAACCCGACTAAGTCGACTTCATCGAACGAAGTAATCCAAAAACTGCGTAACCAGAGTGCAGTATATGGAAACCCTGCAATCATCATCTCGGATAGAGGTTCCGCATTTACTTCGCAGGACTTCTTAAAATATTGCGACGAGGAAAACATTAAACCCATTAAGATTGACGCCACTATTATTTTCGTCTTCTCGAAATTAAGCATCGACGACCCTACAAAGTGGTACAAGCACGTCAACAAAGTGCAGCAGGCGATAAACGTTACGTTTTCTAGATCTATCGCCTCAACGCCGTTCGAGTTTCTAGTAGATTCCAAAATGCGTACAATGGTTGACATCGAGCTCCAAGACTTGAGACGATTTCAGCGTTTAACGACGAGCGAAGTGATTTGAGAGTTAAATCTAAAACTCAAATCTCGAAGGTACAAGATGAAAACCAAAAATCCTATAACTTGCGTCGCAAGCAAGCTTATGAATACGATGTTGGTTACATTGTCGCTATTAAAAGGACTCAATTTGGCAGCGGCTTAAAGCTGAAACCAACAAATTTGGGCACGTATAAAGTTGTCAAATCAAAAGGCAATAGCTCCTACGATGTGCAGAAGATCGGCAACTTTGATGGTCCAATTAATTCTTCGACTTCTGCTGAGTATATGAAGCGTTCGTCAACACCTGATGAAGACGCCGATGCATTCAAGAATGTGGGGTGGGTCTGCTTTAAGGATCAAGCATGAAATACGTTTACCCTAGACAATAACCTAGACAAACTACGAAAGATGGGAGATCTAAAAGTAAAGACGAAAGACGAGAAGATTACAAATAAAGATTAAGGTCGAACGACGTGGATGGGCAAACGACGAGAAAACGGGTAGTTGAGTTTGAGCCTTTGACGAGAGTGGTTTTAAGGCGATAACCAAGGACGAGAAGAGGAGAGATCTAATTCAAGTTCAATTTTGCTAAAGTGTATTTCTATATATTTATGACTTAATCAACCCAGAATAAACAATAATAAACCAAAACCTCACATTTATACTGATTACTTTATTAGCTGGTTGATTTACTGTTTCATTTGGTTCCCTTTTTCGAGCTGGTGCTTGCTCTATATTTTGATTTGTGCGATAGTAGTTTGAACGACTATTATTTTGATAATAATTATTATTATATCTTCCTCGATTATTATTTGCCTGCCAATTATTTTTCGGCTGCTGATTGTTATTAGGTATATTCGATGGATCAACATCCATTGGCTCGACGGCTTGTTGCTTTTGATTATTGTTTTGCTACAAATTTCTCTTTTGTGGCCATTAATAATTTTTGTTAATATACTTTTATTAGTATTATTATTCTGTCATGTTTGATCAAATTCTCTCTAGCTCACGTCCTTTATGTTTGACAGACACCAAACGTAAAAGATCCAGAGCTCTTTTCTGGGCAGCATATATCTGCTTACGCGGCTCCTTCTTGTGAAAAAGTTCTTGGGGCTCGCTTACTTGATTTCTAAGCTGCCACCCCGACTCGTCTTGCAACAAAAAATACGGTCCGGAAAACCATATAGTTGAGCTGTTTATCTCAAATTTCGTAGACCAGCGCCATTCATCAAGGATTTCTCCGACTCTTAGAGCCACAAACTGAGGATACTTGCGAGCGGATTATATCTAGTACAAAATATCTTGAGCATCAGTCCAGAACATTTATTTTTCAATTTTGTTTCTTAATTCTGACTCCAAAAATGTAGCTAGGCGCAATCTTAACACCGCCGCCATTAATTCCATTCGTAGTACAGATATAGGTCTTAAAAGAGCTAGTCGAGTTTTCTATGCCATTAAAGAGCACTGGATTTCGTTACCAAAATCGGATCGCAAGTATGCTTGCAGGCTTCTAGCTCTACTTTAGCATGACATGCAGCGAGGGATGTGCAGATCGCTTAATTTTGGCAGTAAGGCTTGCCAACTCAGCCAGTCAGTTTCATCAGGTTCCTCAATTGCGTCGTCCCAGTTTACACCCGATCTCCATATATTTTGTAGGATGATTTGGCACGAATGTAAAAAAATCCAAGAAGTCCGAGCAGATCGAAAATGGACATGACAATACTCAACACTCGGCGTTTGGTGTACGTGCCGGGCGACCTCTGCAGCAAATCAGCCCGTATAACAAGTCTCAACATTTCGGACTTTGGCAACCACCACATTCTCAAAACTTTTTCTGCAGTTCCTCATGTGTGCTAAGGTATTTGGCTGTCGTTTTAATTTCCAATATCTCATTTTAAATCCACCTTTCGCGTGGATTTTCTTAACACTGTTCACTAGTTGAACCATTTGATCCTTTGTATCAACCGACTCCAGCCAATCGTTGACGAAACTGTTTTGGCAAATTGCTTTCCCTGCTTCAGGATGACCCTTGCCAAATCGCTCTTCATTACGTCTTAGAATAAAGTAACCGAGTGACGGTGAACATGCAGCGCCGAAGGTCATCATTTGCATTACGAATTTGTCTGACGGGCCCTAAATTTGTCCGTTTCGCCATAGAAACTTCTGAGATGATTGCTCGGGATTGCGAACCTTAATTTGTTGGAACATTTCTTTTATATCTCCCGATACCGCTACAGGTCTTTCTCTTAAGCGCATAGGTACTCCCAGCAAGGTCACCAGCATATCCGGTCCTTACAGATGATTGTCATTCAATGGTATGCCATCTACTTGTGCTGCTGCGTCCTAGACTAAACACGTCGTTTTCTTTTTAGGGTTCGTAACTGTAAAGACAGGAAAATACCAAAAATGTACGTCGTTTGACAACTCACACTTTTCCAGTCATGAAAATTTTCAGATACGAATCCGGCAGCTCGACTTTTTCATGCTTCCATAACAGGGCAGTTTCCCAACGACTCTCGCTTGCGATATATTTTGTTGTTGCTTCCATTATTCTTAGCAACGTATCATCTTCCTTGGATCGCAAAGGTTTTACAGGAATGCTCACGCCGAAAGGTTCAGTATCGTCCTCAGACCCGTGGCGGCCATAAACTGACCACCCAAATTTGCATCGAACAGCAATGGATTATCATATTCAGCTTCACACATCTATAGCGACAAGCTAATCTTAATTTGGTCCAGTCCAATAACTATTTGAGCCTTAGCATCTTTGTATGTCGGAGCGGGGACGGCTCTCAAGGTATCCTTGCTAATCGTATCATCGATGCTTTGTATCGGGAGATCACATATCCCATATTTTTTTTTCTGGTTGCCCTTTAGTGGAAGACTATTTTCGATTTTGCATCAGTCTGTGTCACGTCGCTAGTCCACTTTAGTCACAACTGCTCTTCAGGGCCGGCAAGGCCAAGCTCATCAGCTAAGCTTCGCTCTAGCATAAACATTCACACTTCGGGACGATTTACCATGGAAGAAAACTGGTGACTTGCTTTTTGTCGTGGAAAGTTTTCCCAGCGTTGTAAAAGGTATTGGGTTGAGAGAACCCGGCAGTATTTGGGTTGTGTTGTGGTAAAAAACCCAAACCATTGTTGGGTGGAACGAACCCCGCTGCACCGTTTAGAGGCACAAAACTTGATGCACTGTTTGCTGGCAGAAATCCGGCAGCATTACTTTGCGGTTCGTTTCCTAAATGCGCTGCATTGTTTCCCTTCAGATTCGCGTTCGAAAATGTAGTCTGGTTAAGCTCACGTGCAGCCTGCTGATGCACATAAAGAGCCGCTTGACCTTGTAAATTCTTTTTGGTCATGTTCATTTAATTTTTGAGCCGCTGCCCAGCCCCATCATGTACCTGCGATGAACCGTAAATGACGTGGTCGAGCCTTATCTATGTGCTTGCATGACATGAACTTATTTGAGTGTACCACTGTTTGTCCGGATATGTTTCAAATCCTATGAATGGCCCAGTGCCTCCTGCGTTTCCAACTGAACCTGCTCCCAATCCCGTGGCTTGGGAATACTGATCACCAGATCCTCGTCCTATTGCGTCAATTATTTTGCATCTGTGACGTCACTATGTGTACTGCGCGACTCCTGTGTCTAGTCCTCGTCAGAGTCGGACAACTTGCGGATTGGGAATTAATGGTCTCTATCCTGTATACTCTGTCCTCACTCTCCTACACCCTTGGTAGAAGAATGCTTCCCAGAACGCACGTGCACCCTTGGCACTGAATTTTCCGGATGGCTAAGTATTGCAGAATGTTAAGATACTCACAGTCCAAACAGACTACAGTTCGATAGCAAATTTGTCTTGTTTTGGCTTCGACAATCAGATGCATCCAGTACATTTTACGAGCAAGAAAACCACTGAAGCTAAACGAAAATATACCAGTCATCGAAGCTCTCTCAAAATAATAACCGACTGCAACGCTTTCACAAAAATTTTGGACAAACAAAATCTTTGCACAAGAGTCGCTCGCTGGGTCCTATTTCTACAAAAGTATGGCTGTGGGGTAGAACATCGATCTGGAACTCGTATGAAACACGTGAAAGCCCAGTCATGACAATTGTTGACCAAAGCTTATCGTTAGGTATTCTAAAAGCGCAGGAGCAAGATAAACATTTCAGAGCGATACTTGATACTCTCAACGACGGAAAAGAAGACTACAATGACTATTTTTTAAATGGTGGCATTTTTTACAAATTAGTCAGTACTGCTGAGTTAGTTGTGGTACCGAGAGACATGCAAGGGCAAATAATAACAAGAGCTCATGGGCAGCGTCATTTTGCGTCAAAGAAAGTTAAGGATCTGATCAGCACAGAGTACTACATTCCAGGGCTTGAGGAATAAATTCAGAAGGTCAAAAATTGCTGCATTCCATGTATTCTGAGCAATCGCAAAAAAGGTAAACAGAAAGGACCACTGCACCCTGTGGAACTAGGAGACGTTCCTCTACACACCTTTCATATCCACTTTTTGGGTCCGTTAGACTTAACCAACAAGGATTACAAGCATATCCTAGCAGTAATTGATTCCTTTACCAAGTTCTGCTGGTTGAACCCGACTAAGTCGACTTCATCGAACGAAGTAATCCAAAAACTGCGTAACCAGAGTGCAGTATATGGAAACCCTGCAATCATCATCTCGGATAGAGGTTCCGCATTTACTTCGCAGGACTTCTTAAAACATTAAACCCATTAAGATTGAACGCCACTATTATTTTCGTCTTCTCGAAATTAAGCATCGACGACCCTACAAAGTGGTACAAGCACGTCAACAAAGTGCAGCAGGCGATAAACGTTACGTTTTCTAGATCTATCGCCTCAACGCCGTTCGAGTTTCTAGTAGATTCCAAAATGCGTACAAAGGTTGACATCGAGCTCCAAGACTTGAGGCGATTTCAGCGTTTAACGACGAGCGAAGGGATTTGAGAGTTAAATCTAAAACTCAAATCTCGAAGGTACAAGATGAAAACCAAAAATCCTATAACTTGCGTCGCAAGCAAGCTTATAAGTACGATGTTGGTTACATTGTCGCTATTAAAAGGACTCAATTTGGCAGCGGCTTAAAGCTGAAACCAACAAATTTAGGGCACGTATAAAGTTTTCAAATCTAAAGGCAATAGCTCCTACGATGTGCACAAGATCGGCAATTTTGATGGTCCAAGCATGAAATACGTTTACACAATAGCCTAGACAAACTACGAAAGATGGGGGATCTAAAAGTAAAGACGAAAGACGAGAAGATTACAAATAAAGATTAAGGTCGAACGACGAGGATGGGCAGACGACGAGAAAACGGGTAGTTGAGTTTGAGCCTTTGACGAGAGTGGTTTTAAGGCGATAACCAAGGACGAGAAGACGAGAGATCTGATTCAAGTTCAATTTTGCTAAAGTGTATTTCTATATATTTATGACTTAATCAACCCAAAATAAACAATAATAAACCAAAACCTCACATTTATACTGATTACTTTATTAGCTGGTTGATTTACTGTTTCATTTGGTTCCCTTTTTCGAGCTGGTGCTTGCTCTATATTTTAAATTGTGCGATAGTAGTTTGAACGACTATTATTTTGATAATAATTATTATTATATCTTCCTCGATTATTATTTGCCTGCCAATTATTTTTCGGCTGCCGATTGTTATTAGGTATATTCGATGGATCAACATCCATTGGCTCGACGGCTTGTTGCTTTGATTATTGTTTGCTTAAAATTTCTCTTTTGTGGCCAATTATAATTTTTGTTAATACTCCAATTATTTAGTACTCCAATTTTATTAGTATTATTATTCTGTCATGTTTGATCAAATTCTCTCTAGCTCACGTCCTTTAGGTTTGACAGACACCAAACGTAAAAGATCCAGAGCTCTTTTCTGGGCAGCATATATCTGCTTACGCGGCTCCTTCTTGTGAAAAAGTTCTTGGGGCTCGCTTACTTGATTTCTAAGCTGCCACCCCGACTCGTCTTGCAACAAAAAATACGGTCCGGAAAACCATATCGTTGAGCTGTTTATCTCAAATTTCGTAGACCAGCGCCATTCATCAAGGATTTCTAAGACTCTTAGAGCCACAAACTGAGGATACTTGCGAGCGGATTATATCTAGTACAAAATATCTTGAGCATCAGTCCAGAACATTTTTTTTAAATTTTGTTTCTTAATTCTGACTCCAAAAATGTAGCTAGGCGCAATCTTACCACCGCCGCCTTTAATTCCATTCGTAGTACAGATATAGGTCTTAAAAGAGCTAGTCGAGTTTTCTATGCCATAAAAGAGCACTGGATTTCGTTACCAAAATCGGATCGCAAGTATGCTACAGACTGGCGTCAACGAACATGCTCTACTTTAGCATGACATGCAGCGAGGGATGTGCAGATCGCTTAATTTTGGCAGTAAGGCTTGCCAACTCAGCCAGTCAGTTTCATCAGGTTCCTCAATTGCGTCGTCCCAGTTTACACCCGATCTCCATATATTTTGTAGGATGATTTAGCACGAATGTAAAAAAATGCAAGAAGTCCGAGCAGATCGAAAATGGACATGACAATACTCAACACTCGGCGTTTGGTGTACGTGCCGGGCGACCTCTGCAGCAAATCAGCCCGTATAACAAATCTCAACATTTCGGACTTTGGCAACCACCACATTTTCAAAACTTTTTCTGCAGTTCCTCATGTGTGCTAAGGTATTTGGCTGTCGTTTTAATTTCCAATTTCTCATTTTAAATCCACCTTTCGCGTGGATTTTCTTAACACTGTTCACTAGTTGAACCATTTGATCCTTTGTATCAACCGACTCCAGCCAATCGTTGACGAAACTGTTTTGGCAAATCGCTTTCCCTGCTTCAGGATGACCCTTGCCAAATCGCTCTTCATTACGTCTTAGAATAAAGTAACCGAGTGATGGTGAACATGCAGCGCCGAAGGTCATCATTTGCATTACGAATTTGTCTGACGGGCCCTAAATTTGTCCGTTTCGCCATAGAAACTTCTGAGATGATTGCTCGGGATTGCGAACCTTAATTTGTTGGAACATTTCTTTTATATCTCCCGATACCGCTACAGGTCTTTCTCTTAAGCGCATAACTACTCCCAGCAAGGTCACCAGCATATCCGGTCCTTTAAGATGAGTGTCATTCAATGGTATGCCATCTACTTGTGCTGCCGCGTCCTAGACTAAACACGTCGTGTTCTTTTTAGGGTTCGTAACTGTAAAGACAGGAAAATACCAAAAATGTACGTCGTTTGACAACTCACACTTTTCCAGTCATGAAAATTTTCAGATACGAATCCGGCAGCTCGACTTTTTCATGCTTCCATAACAGGGCAGTTTCCCAACGACTCTCGCTTGCGATATATTTTGTTGTTGCTTCCATTATTCTTAGCAACGTATCATCTTCCTTGGATCGCAAAGGTTTTACAGGAATGCTCACGCCGAAAGGTTCAGTATCGTCCTCAGACCCGTGGCGGCCATAAACTGACCACCCAAATTTGCATCGAACAGCAATGGATTATCATATTCAGCTTCACACATCTATAGCGACAAGCTAATCTTAATTTGGTCCAGTCCAATAACTATTTGAGCCTTACCATCTTTGTATGTCGGAGCGGGGACGGCTCTCAAGGTATCCTCGTAATCGTATCATCGATGCTTTGTATCGGGAGATCACATATCCCATATTTTTTTTTCTGGTTGCCCTTTAGTGGAAGACTATTTTCGATTTTGCATCAGTCTGTGTCACGTCGCTAGTCCACTTTAGTCACAACTGCTCTTCAGGGCCGGCAAGGCCAAGCTCATCAGCTAAGCTTCGCTCTAGCATAAACATTCACACTTCGGGACGATTTACCATGGAAGAAAACTGGTGACTTGCTTTTTGTCGTGGAAAGTTTTCCCAGCGTTGTAAAAGGTATTGGGTTGATAGAACCCGGCAGTATTTGGGTTGTGTTGTGGTAAAAAACCCAAACCATTGTTGGGTGGAAAGAACCCCGCTGCACCGTTTAGAGGCACAAAACTTGATGCACTGTTTGCTGGCAGAAATCCGGCAGCATAACTTTGCGGTTCGTTTCCTGTCGAGCTGGCGGTCCTAAATGCGCTGTATTGTTTCCCTTCAGATTCGCGTTCGAAAATGTAGTCTGGTTAAGCTCACGTGCAGCCTGCTGATGCACATAAAGAGCCGCTTGTCCTTGTAAATTCTTTTTGGTCATGTTCATTTAATTTGTGAGCCGCTGCCCAGCCCCATCATGTACCTGCGATGAACCGTAAATGGCGTGGTCGAGCCTTATCTATGTGCTTGCATGACATGAACTTATTTGAGTGTACCACTGTTTGTCCGGATATGTTTCAAATCCTATGAATGGCCCAGTGCCTCCTGCGTTTCCAACTGAACCTGCTCCCATTCCCGTGGCTTGGGAATACTGATCATCAGATCCGCGTCCTATTGCGTCAATCATTTTGCATCTGTGACGTCACTCTGTGTACTGCGCAACTCCTGTGGCTAGTCCTCGTCAGAGTCGGACAACTTGCGGATTGGGAATTAATGGTCTCTATCCTGTATACTCTGTCCTCACTCTCCTACACCCTTGGTAGAAGAATGCTTCCCAGAACGCACGTGCACCCTTGGCACTGAATTTTCCGGATGGCTAAGTATTGCAGAATGTTAAGATACTCACAGTCCCAGATGTTTTCCCACTCGCGTCAAGATTTCGTTTCCAGTATTCAGATAGCTTAAATCTTTATTTCAATATAAAGTTAGTTCACAAAGCGTGAATTAATACACTTTTTCTCTAACATCTGTGGTTTGCCGCTCGTCAGTTTTCCAATACCGTCCCGTTTCTTACAAACTGAAACTTCCTAGCACTGTCAAACTTAAATAAGGCCACACTGGCAAATAGTGTTAAACAACTTTTGTGTATTTTCAACCTAATGAAAATCTAATTTGAAATAAACTAACTTTTCAAATTGGATGTTAGCGTGCGGCTGAACACTCCTCGTCAGTCGCAACAGATAGTATTTTCATTATTGTCGCTCGGAGACTCATGACAGCCGTAACTAATTGAAACTTAAAGGCATATTGTTTAGGCAACCACGATATTCCATGTGCCCTAGTTGACTCTTAAAGCGAGATAGGTATGGATTTGAATGCTCGCAGATGAGGTAACTTCAGGTGAGTTAGAAAACCACTTTGTCCATTTAAGTCTTACGTTTTGAAGAACCTGAGACATTCAGACTTAATAGTCTTTAGCTCCTCTACGCAAACAGCACCAGTCAATATATCATCGACGTAAAAATCGAATCCAATAACTTCAGAAGCTCTAGGAAATGAAAGTTTTGCAGACTCACTCACTGGTACAGTACCCTATCTCACGGTGTTGACCTTAAACAATCTCAAGAATTCAGTGGGGTCTCTTCTCCACACTATAAGTTGAAACTGCCTATTCGCATCATTTTGACCTTAAACAATCTCAAGAATTCAGTGGGGTCTCTTCTCCACACTATAAGTTGAAACTGCCTATTCGCATCATTAACCGTCATTTGGCGATACATTTTCTTAACACCTGAGATGACCTTTTACACGACGCATCAAAAACGACTCTCAGTTTGGTCGACGTACTCTAGGGCCTAAGAACACATTGCTAAGGGATGACATAGTGCGGAGTAGAAGGAATTTTGTTATCTGTGGGAGATTTTTGCCGTATTGCAACTTTAAACGCTAAACTGTTATCAGACACTGTGTATCTGTGCAGCAAAACATAATACGAGCTGCCACATCCTCGAAATTTATTGCTTTTGCACCTTACAACAGTATGACCTTTTCGAAGACTTTGACAAACTCAAACCAGACTTTGACAAAACCAGTTCATAGCAAATAGTCTCCCGCTTTGCAATAGCTACGAGTTTGCTGGGCCTTACTGTTGGCAGAAGAACATGAAAATGAGTTACGGCTATGTTGTTTGCTCGACATTGCTTTGTCTTGTTTTGGCTTCGACAATCAGATGCATCCAGTACATTTTACGAGCAAGAAAACCACTGAAGCTAAACGAAAATATACCAGTCATCGAAGCTCTCTCAAAATAATAACCGACTGCAACGCTTTCACAAAAATTTTGGACAAACAAAATCTTTGCACAAGAGTCGCTCGCTGGGTCCTATTTCTACAAAAGTATGGCTGTGGGGTAGAACATCGATCTGGAACTCGTATGAAACACGTGAAAGCCCAGTCATGACAATTGTTGACCAAAGCTTATCGTTAGGTATTCTAAAAGCGCAGGAGCAAGATAAACATTTCAGAGCGATACTTGATACTCTCAACGACGGAAAAGAAGACTACAATGACTATTTTTTAAATGGTGGCATTTTTTACAAATTAGTCAGTACTGCTGAGTTAGTTGTGGTACCGAGAGACATGCAAGGGCAAATAATAACAAGAGCTCATGGGCAGGGTCATTTTGCGTCAAAGAAAGTTAAGGATCTGATCAGCACAGAGTACTACGTTCCAGGGCTTGAGGAATAAATTCAGAAGGTCAAAAATTGCTGCATTCCATGTATTCTGAGCAATCGCAAAAAAGGTAAACAGAAAGGACCACTGCACCCTGTGGAACTAGGAGACGTTCCTCTACACACCTTTCATATCGACTTTTTGGGTCCGTTAGACTTAACCAACAAGGATTACAAGCATATCCTAGCAGTAATTGATTCCTTTACCAAGTTCTGCTGGTTGAACCCGACTAAGTCGACTTCATCGAACGAAGTAATCCAAAAACTGCGTAACCAGAGTGCAGTATATGGAAACCCTGCAATCATCTCGGATAGAGGTTCCGCATTTACTTCGCAGGACTTCTTAAAATATTGCGACGAGGAAAACATTAAACCCATTAAGATTGAACGCCACTATTATTTTCGTCTTCTCGAAATTAAGCATCGACGACCCTACAAAGTGGTACAAGCACGTCAACAAAGTGCAGCAGGCGATAAACGTTACGTTTTCTAGATCTATCGCCTCAACGCCGTTCGAGTTTCTAGTAGATTCCAAAATGCGTACAAAGGTTGACATCGAGCTCCAAGACTTGAGGCGATTTCAGCGTTTAACGACGAGCGAAGGGATTTGAGAGTTAAATCTAAAACTCAAATCTCGAAGGTACAAGATGAAAACCAAAAATCCTATAACTTGCGTCGCAAGCAAGCTTATAAGTACGATGTTGGTTACATTGTCGCTATTAAAAGGACTCAATTTGGCAGCGGCTTAAAGCTGAAACCAACAAATTTAGGGCACGTATAAAGTTTTCAAATCTAAAGGCAATAGCTCCTACGATGTGCACAAGATCGGCAATTTTGATGGTCCAAGCATGAAATACGTTTACACAATAGCCTAGACAAACTACGAAAGATGGGGGATCTAAAAGTAAAGACGAAAGACGAGAAGATTACAAATAAAGATTAAGGTCGAACGACGAGGATGGGCAGACGACGAGAAAACGGGTAGTTGAGTTTGAGCCTTTGACGAGAGTGGTTTTAAGGCGATAACCAAGGACGAGAAGAGGAGAGATCTGATTCAAGTTCAATTTTGCTAAAGTGTATTTCTATATATTTATGACTTAATCAACCCAAAATAAACAATAATAAACCAAAACCTCACATTTATACTGATTACTTTATTAGCTGGTTGATTTACTGTTTCATTTGGTTCCCTTTTTCGAGCTGGTGCTTGCTCTATATTTTAAATTGTGCGATAGTAGTTTGAACGACTATTATTTTGATAATAATTATTATTATATCTTCCTCGATTATTATTTGCCTGCCAATTATTTTTCGGCTGCCGATTGTTATTAGGTATATTCGATGGATCAACATCCATTGGCTCGACGGCTTGTTGCTTTTGATTATTGTTTTGCTTAAAATTTCTCTTTTGTGGCCAATTATAATTTTTGTTAATACTCCAATCATTTAGTACTCCAATTTTATTAGTATTATTATTCTGTCATGTTTGATCAAATTCTCTCTAGCTCACGTCCTTTAGGTTTGACAGACACCAAACGTAAAAGATCCAGAGCTCTTTTCTGGGCTGCATATATCTGCTTACGCGGCTCCTTCTTGTGAAAAAGTTCTTGGGGCTCGCTGCCACCCCGACTCGTCTTGCAACAAAAAATACGGTCCGGAAAACCATATCGTTGAGCTGTTTATCTCAAATTTCGTAGACCAGCGCCATTCATCAAGGATTTCTAAGACTCTTAGAGCCACAAACTGAGGATACTTGCGAGCGGATTATATCTAGTACAAAATATCTTGAGCATCAGTCCAGAACATTTTTTTTAAATTTTGTTTCTTAATTCTGACTCCAAAAATGTAGCTAGGCGCAATCTTACCACCGCCGCCTTTAATTCCATTCGTAGTACAGATATAGGTCTTAAAAGAGCTAGTCGAGTTTTCTATGCCATAAAAGAGCACTGGATTTCGTTACCAAAATCGGATCGCAAGTATGCTACAGACTGGCGTCAACGAACATGTGCACTTGCAGGCTTCTAGCTCTACTTTAGCATGACATGCAGCGAGGGATGTGCAGATCGCTTAATTTTGGCAGTAAGGCTTGCCAACTCAGCCAGTCAGTTTCATCAGGTTCCTCAATTGCGTCGTCCCAGTTTACACCCGATCTCCATATATTTTGTAGGATGATTTAGCACGAATGTAAAAAAATGCAAGAAGTCCGAGCAGATCGAAAATGGACATGACAATACTCAACACTCGGCGTTTGGTGTACGTGCCGGGCGACCTCTGCAGCAAATCAGCCCGTATAACAAATCTCAACATTTCGGACTTTGGCAACCACCAACATTCTCAAAACTTTTCTGCAGTTCCTCATGTGTGCTAAGGTATTTGGCTGTCGTTTTAATTTCCAATTTCTCATTTTAAATCCACCTTTCGCGTGGATTTTCTTAACACTGTTCACTAGTTGAACCATTTGATCCTTTGTATCAACCGACTCCAGCCAATCGTTGACGAAACTGTTTTGGCAAATCGCTTTCCCTGCTTCAGGATGACCCTTGCCAAATCGCTCTTCATTACGTCTTAGAATAAAGTAACCGAGTGACGGTGAACATGCAGCGCCGAAGGTCATCATTTGCATTACGAATTTGTCTGACGGGCCCTAAATTTGTCCGTTTCGCCATAGAAACTTCTGAGATGATTGCTTCGGGATTGCGAACCTTAATTTGTTGGAACATTTCTTTTATATCTCCCGATACCGCTACAGGTCTTTCTCTTAAGCGCATAACTACTCCCAGCAAGGTCACCAGCATATCCGGTCCTTTAAGATGAGTGTCATTCAATGGTATGCCATCTACTTGTGCTGCCGCGTCCTAGACTAAACACGTCGTGTTCTTTTTAGGGTTCGTAACTGTAAAGACAGGAAAATACCAAAAATGTACGTCGTTTGACAACTCACACTTTTCCAGTCATGAAAATTTTCAGATACGAATCCGGCAGCTCGACTTTTTCATGCTTCCATAACAGGGCAGTTTCCCAACGACTCTCGCTTGCGATATATTTTGTTGTTGCTTCCATTATTCTTAGCAACGTATCATCTTCCTTGGATCGCAAAGGTTTTACAGGAATGCTCACGCCGAAAGGTTCAGTATCGTCCTCAGACCCGTGGCGGCCATAAACTGACCACCCAAATTTGCATCGAACAGCAATGGATTATCATATTCAGCTTCACACATCTATAGCGACAAGCTAATCTTAATTTGGTCCAGTCCAATAACTATTTGAGCCTTACCATCTTTGTATGTCGGAGCGGGGACGGCTCTCAAGGTATCCTTGCTAATCGTATCATCGATGCTTTGTATCGGGAGATCACATATCCCATATTTTTTTTTCTGGTTGCCCTTTAGTGGAAGACTATTTTCGATTTTGCATCAGTCTGTGTCACGTCGCTAGTCCACTTTAGTCACAACTGCTCTTCAGGGCCGGCAAGGCCAAGCTCATCAGCTAAGCTTCGCTCTAGCATAAACATTCACACTTCGGGACGATTTACCATGGAAGAAAACTGGTGACTTGCTTTTTGTCGTGGAAAGTTTTCCCAGCGTTGTAAAAGGTATTGGGTTGATAGAACCCGGCAGTATTTGGGTTGTGTTGTGGTAAAAAACCCAAACCATTGTTGGGTGGAAAGAACCCCGCTGCACCGTTTAGAGGCACAAAACTTGATGCACTGTTTGCTGGCAGAAATCCGGCAGCATAACTTTGCGGTTCGTTTCCTGTCGAGCTGGCGGTCCTAAATGCGCTGTATTGTTTCCCTTCAGATTCGCGTTCGAAAATGTAGTCTGGTTAAGCTCACGTGCAGCCTGCTGATGCACATAAAGAGCCGCTTGTCCTTGTAAATTCTTTTTGGTCATGTTCATTTAATTTGTGAGCCGCTGCCCAGCCCCATCATGTACCTGCGATGAACCGTAAATGGCGTGGTCGAGCCTTATCTATGTGCTTGCATGACATGAACTTATTTGAGTGTACCACTGTTTGTCCGGATATGTTTCAAATCCTATGAATGGCCCAGTGCCTCCTGCGTTTCCAACTGAACCTGCTCCCATTCCCGTGGCTTGGGAATACTGATCACCAGATCCGCGTCCTATTGCGTCAATCATTTTGCATCTGTGACGTCACTCTGTGTACTGCGCAACTCCTGTGGCTAGTCCTCGTCAGAGTCGGACAACTTGCGGATTGGGAATTAATGGTCTCTATCCTGTATACTCTGTCCTCACTCTCCTACACCCTTGGTAGAAGAATGCTTCCCAGAACGCACGTGCACCCTTGGCACTGAATTTTCCGGATGGCTAAGTATTGCAGAATGTTAAGATACTCACAGTCCCAGAGGTTTTCCCACTCGCGTCAAGATTTCGTTTCCAGTATTCAGATAGCTTAAATCTTTATTTCAATATAAAGTTAGTTCACAAAGCGTGAATTAATACACTTTTTCTCTAACATCTGTGGTTTGCCGCTCGTCAGTTTTCCAATACCGTCCCGTTTCTTACAAACTGAAACTTCCTAGCACTGTCAAACTTAAATAAGGCCACACTGGCAAATAGTGTTAAACAACTTTTGTGTATTTTCAACCTAATGAAAATCTAATTTGAAATAAACTAACTTTTCAAATTGGATGTTAGCGTGCGGCTGAACACTCCTCGTCAGTCGCAACAGATAGTATTTTCATTATTGTCGCTCGGAGACTCATGACAGCCGTGTCTAATTGAAACTTAAAGGCATATTGTTTAGGCAACCACGATATTCCATGTGCCCTAGTTGACTCTTAAAGCGAGATAGGTATGGATTTGAATGCTCGCAGATGAGGTAACTTCAGGTGAGTTAGAAAACCACTTTGTCCATTTAAGTCTTACGTTTTGAAGAACCTGAGACATTCAGACTTAATAGTCTTTAGCTCCTCTACGCAAACAGCACCAGTCAATATATCATCGACGTAAAAATCGAATCCAATAACTTCAGAAGCTCTAGGAAATGAAAGTTTTGCAGACTCACTCACTGGTACAGTACCCTATCTCACGGTGTTGACCTTAAACAATCTCAAGAATTCAGTGGGGTCTCTTCTCCACACTATAAGTTGAAACTGCCTATTCGCATCATTTTGACCTTAAACAATCTCAAGAATTCAGTGGGGTCTCTTCTCCACACTATAAGTTGAAACTGCCTATTCGCATCATTAACCGTCATTTGGCGATACATTTTCTTAACACCTGAGATGACCTTTTACACGACGCATCAAAAACGACTCTCAGTTTGGTCGACGTACTCTAGGGCCTAAGAACACATTGCTAAGGGATGACATAGTGCGGAGTAGAAGGAATTTTGTTATCTGTGGGAGATTTTTGCCGTATTGCAACTTTAAACGCTAAACTGTTATCAGACACTGTGTATCTGTGCAGCAAAACATAATACGAGCTGCCACATCCTCGAAATTTATTGCTTTTGCACCTTACAACAGTATGACCTTTTCGAAGACTTTGACAAACTCAAACCAGACTTTGACAAAACCAAACAGACTACAGTTCGATAGCAAATAGTCTCCCGCTTTGCAATAGCTACGAGTTTGCTGGGCCTTACTGTTGGCAGAAGAACATGAAAATGAGTTACGGCTATGTTGTTTGCTCGACATTGCTTTGTCTTGTTTTGGCTTCGACAATCAGATGCATCCAGTACATTTTACGAGCAAGAAAACCACTGAAGCTAAACGAAAATATACCAGTCATCGAAGCTCTCTCAAAATAATAACCGACTGCAACGCTTTCACAAAAATTTTGGACAAACAAAATCTTTGCACAAGAGTCGCTCGCTGGGTCCTATTTCTACAAAAGTATGGCTGTGGGGTAGAACATCGATCTGGAACTCGTATGAAACACGTGAAAGCCCAGTCATGACAATTGTTGACCAAAGCTTATCGTTAGGTATTCTAAAAGCGCAGGAGCAAGATAAACATTTCAGAGCGATACTTGATACTCTCAACGACGGAAAAGAAGACTACAATGACTATTTTTTAAATGGTGGCATTTTTTACAAATTAGTCAGTACTGCTGAGTTAGTTGTGGTACCGAGAGACATGCAAGGGCAAATAATAACAAGAGCTCATGGGCAGGGTCATTTTGCGTCAAAGAAAGTTAAGGATCTGATCAGCACAGAGTACTACGTTCCAGGGCTTGAGGAATAAATTCAGAAGGTCAAATATTGCTGCATTCCATGTATTCTGAGCAATCGCAAAAAAGGTAAACAGAAAGGACCACTGCACCCTGTGGAACTAGGAGACGTTCCTCTACACACCTTTCATATCGACTTTTTGGGTCCGTTAGACTTAACCAACAAGGATTACAAGCATATCCTAGCAGTAATTGATTCCTTTACCAAGTTCTGCTGGTTGAACCCGACTAAGTCGACTTCATCGAACGAAGTAATCCAAAAACTGCGTAACCAGAGTGCAGTATATGGAAACCCTGCAATCATCTCGGATAGAGGTTCCGCATTTACTTCGCAGGACTTCTTAAAATATTGCGACGAGGAAAACATTAAACCCATTAAGATTGAACGCCACTATTATTTTCGTCTTCTCGAAATTAAGCATCGACGACCCTACAAAGTGGTACAAGCACGTCAACAAAGTGCAGCAGGCGATAAACGTTACGTTTTCTAGATCTATCGCCTCAACGCCGTTCGAGTTTCTAGTAGATTCCAAAATGCGTACAAAGGTTGACATCGAGCTCCAAGACTTGAGGCGATTTCAGCGTTTAACGACGAGCGAAGGGATTTGAGAGTTAAATCTAAAACTCAAATCTCGAAGGTACAAGATGAAAACCAAAAATCCTATAACTTGCGTCGCAAGCAAGCTTATAAGTACGATGTTGGTTACATTGTCGCTATTAAAAGGACTCAATTTGGCAGCGGCTTAAAGCTGAAACCAACAAATTTAGGGCACGTATAAAGTTTTCAAATCTAAAGGCAATAGCTCCTACGATGTGCACAAGATCGGCAATTTTGATGGTCCAAGCATGAAATACGTTTACACAATAGCCTAGACAAACTACGAAAGATGGGGGATCTAAAAGTAAAAGACGAAAGACGAGAAGATTACAAATAAAGATTAAGGTCGAACGACGAGGATGGGCAGACGACGAGAAAACGGGTAGTTGAGTTTGAGCCTTTGACGAGAGTGGTTTTAAGGCGATAACCAAGGACGAGAAGAGGAGAGATCTGATTCAAGTTCAATTTTGCTAAAGTGTATTTCTATATATTTATGACTTAATCAACCCAAAATAAACAATAATAAACCAAAACCTCACATTTATACTGATTACTTTATTAGCTGGTTGATTTTACTGTTTCATTTGGTTCCCTTTTTCGAGCTGGTGCTTGCTCTATATTTTAAATTGTGCGATAGTAGTTTGAACGACTATTATTGTGATAATAATTATTATTATATCTTCCTCGATTATTATTTGCCTGCCAATTATTTTTCGGCTGCCGATTGTTATTAGGTATATTCGATGGATCAACATCCATTGGCTCGACGGCTTGTTGCTTTTGATTATTGTTTTGCTTAAAATTTCTCTTTTGTGGCCAATTATAATTTTTGTTAATACTCCAATTATTTAGTACTCCAATTTTATTAGTATTATTATTCTGTCATGTTTGATCAAATTCTCTCTAGCTCACGTCCTTTAGGTTTGACAGACACCAAACGTAAAAGATCCAGAGCTCTTTTCTGGGCTGCATATATCTGCTTACGCGGCTCCTTCTTGTGAAAAAGTTCTTGGGGCTCGCTGCCACCCCGACTCGTCTTGCAACAAAAAATACGGTCCGGAAAACCATATCGTTGAGCTGTTTATCTCAAATTTCGTAGACCAGCGCCATTCATCAAGGATTTCTAAGACTCTTAGAGCCACAAACTGAGGATACTTGCGAGCGGATTATATCTAGTACAAAATATCTTGAGCATCAGTCCAGAACATTTTTTTTAAATTTTGTTTCTTAATTCTGACTCCAAAAATGTAGCTAGGCGCAATCTTACCACCGCCGCCTTTAATTCCATTCGTAGTACAGATATAGGTCTTAAAAGAGCTAGTCGAGTTTTCTATGCCATAAAAGAGCACTGGATTTCGTTACCAAAATCGGATCGCAAGTATGCTACAGACTGGCGTCAACGAACATGTGCACTTGCAGGCTTCTAGCTCTACTTTAGCATGACATGCAGCGAGGGATGTGCAGATCGCTTAATTTTGGCAGTAAGGCTTGCCAACTCAGCCAGTCAGTTTCATCAGGTTCCTCAATTGCGTCGTCCCAGTTTACACCCGATCTCCATATATTTTGTAGGATGATTTAGCACGAATGTAAAAAAATGCAAGAAGTCCGAGCAGATCGAAAATGGACATGACAATACTCAACACTCGGCGTTTGGTGTACGTGCCGGGCGACCTCTGCAGCAAATCAGCCCGTATAACAAATCTCAACATTTCGGACTTTGGCAACCACCACATTCTCAAAACTTTTTCTGCAGTTCCTCATGTGTGCTAAGGTATTTGGCTGTCGTTTTAATTTCCAATTTCTCATTTTAAATCCACCTTTCGCGTGGATTTTCTTAACACTGTTCACTAGTTGAACCATTTGATCCTTTGTATCAACCGACTCCAGCCAATCGTTGACGAAACTGTTTTGGCAAATCGCTTTCCCTGCTTCAGGATGACCCTTGCCAAATCGCTCTTCATTACGTCTTAGAATAAAGTAACCGAGTGACGGTGAACATGCAGCGCCGAAGGTCATCATTTGCATTACGAATTTGTCTGACGGGCCCTAAATTTGTCCGTTTCGCCATAGAAACTTCTGAGATGATTGTTCGGGATTGCGAACCTTAATTTGTTGGAACATTTCTTTTATATCTCCCGATACCGCTACAGGTCTTTCTCTTAAGCGCATAACTACTCCCAGCAAGGTCACCAGCATATCCGGTCCTTTAAGATGAGTGTCATTCAATGGTATGCCATCTACTTGTGCTGCCGCGTCCTAGACTAAACACGTCGTGTTCTTTTTAGGGTTCGTAACTGTAAAGACAGGAAAATACCAAAATGTACGTCGTTTGACAACTCACACTTTTCCAGTCATGAAAATTTTCAGATACGAATCCGGCAGCTCGACTTTTTCATGCTTCCATAACAGGGCAGTTTCCCAACGACTCTTGCTTGCGATATATTTTGTTGTTGCTTCCATTATTCTTAGCAACGTATCATCTTCCTTGGATCGCAAAGGTTTTACAGGAATGCTCACGCCGAAAGGTTCAGTATCGTCCTCAGACCCGTGGCGGCCATAAACTGACCACCCAAATTTGCATCGAACAGCAATGGATTATCATATTCAGCTTCACACATCTATAGCGACAAGCTAATCTTAATTTGGTCCAGTCCAATAACTATTTGAGCCTTACCATCTTGTATGTCGGAGCGGGGACGGCTCTCAAGGTATCCTTGCTAATCGTATCATCGATGCTTTGTATCGGGAGATCACATATCCCATATTTTTTTTTCTGGTTGCCCTTTAGTGGAAGACTATTTTCGATTTTGCATCAGTCTGTGTCACGTCGCTAGTCCACTTTAGTCACAACTGCTCTTCAGGGCCGGCAAGGCCAAGCTCATCAGCTAAGCTTCGCTCTAGCATAAACATTCACACTTCGGGACGATGTACCATGGAAGAAAACTGGTGACTTGCTTTTTGTCGTGGAAAGTTTTCCCAGCGTTGTAAAAGGTATTGGGTTGATAGAACCCGGCAGATTTGGGTTGTGTTGTGGTAAAAAACCCAAACCATTGTTGGGTGGAAAGAACCCCGCTGCACCGTTTAGAGGCACAAAACTTGATGCACTGTTTGCTGGCAGAAATCCGGCAGCATAACTTTGCGGTTCGTTTCCTGTCGAGCTGGCGGTCCTAAATGCGCTGTATTGTTTCCCTTCAGATTTCGCGTTCGAAATGTAGTCTGGTTAAGCTCACGTGCAGCCTGCTGATGCACATAAAGAGCCGCTTGTCCTTGTAAATTCTTTTTGGTCATGTTCATTTAATTTGTGAGCCGCTGCCCAGGCCCCATCATGTACCTGCGATGAACCGTAAATGGCGTGGTCGAGCCTTATCTATGTGCTTGCATGACATGAACTTATTTGAGTGTACCACTGTTTGTCCGGATATGTTTCAAATCCTATGAATGGCCCAGTGCCTCCTGCGTTTCCAACTGAACCTGCTCCCATTCCCGTGGCTTGGGAATACTGATCACCAGATCCGCGTCCTATTGCGTCAATCATTTTGCATCTGTGACGTCACTCTGTGTACTGCGCAACTCCTGTGGCTAGTCCTCGTCAGAGTCGGACAACTTGCGGATTGGGAATTAATGGTCTCTATCCTGTATACTCTGTCCTCACTCTCCTACACCCTTGGTAGAAGAATGCTTCCCAGAACGCACGTGCACCCTTGGCACTGAATTTTCCGGATGGCTAAGTATTGCAGAATGTTAAGATACTCACAGTCCCAGAGGTTTTCCCACTCGCGTCAAGATTTCGTTTCCAGTATTCAGATAGCTTAAATCTTTATTTCAATATAAGTTAGTTCACAAAGCAGTGAATTAATACACTTTTTCTCTACATCTGTGGTTTGCCGCTCGTCAGTTTTTCCAATACCGTCCCGTTTCTTACAAACTGAAACTTCCTAGCACTGTCAAACTTAAATAAGGCCACACTGGCAAATAGTGTTAAACAACTTTTGTGTATTTTCAACCTAATGAAAATCTAATTTGAAATAAACTAACTATTCAAATTGGATGTTAGCGTGCGGCTGAACACTCCTCGTCAGTCGCAACAGATAGTATTTTCATTATTGTCGCTCGGAGACTCATGACAGCCGTGTCTAATTGAAACTTAAAGGCATATTGTTTAGGCAACCACGATATTCCATGTGCCCTAGTTGACTCTTAAAGCGAGATAGGTAGGATTTGAATGCTCGCAGAGAGGTAACTTCAGGTGAGTTAGAAAACCACTTTGTCCATTTAAGTCTTACGTTTTGAAGAACCTGAGACATTCAGACTTAATAGTCTTTAGCTCCTCTACGCAAACAGCACAGTCAATATATCATCGACGTAAAAATCGAATCCAATAACTTCAGAAGCTCTAGGAAATGAAAGTTTTGCAGACTCACTCATGGTCAGTACCCTATCTCACGGTGTGACCTTAAACAATCTCAAGAATTCAGTGGGGTCTCTTCTCCACACTATAAGTTGAAACTGCCTATTCGCATCATTTTGACCTTAAACAATCTCAAGAATTCAGTGGGGTCTCTTCTCCACACTATAAGTTGAAACTGCCTATTCGCATCATTAACCGTCATGTGCGATACATTTTCTTAACACCTGAGATGACCTTTTACACGACGCATCAAAAACGACTCTCAGTTGGTCGACGTACTCTAGGGCCTAAGAACACATTGCTAAGGGATGACATAGTGCGGAGTAGAAGGAATTTTTTATCCTGTGGGAGATTTTTTGCCGTATTGCAACTTTAAACGCTAAACTGTTATCAGACACTGTGTATCTGTGCAGCAAAACATAATACGAGCTGCAACATCCTCGAAATTTATTGCTTTGCACCTTACAACAGTATGACCTTTTCGAAGACTTTGACCAACTCAAACCAGACTTTGACAAACCAAACAGACTACAGTTCGATAGCAAATAGTCTCCCGCTTTGCAATAGCTACGAGTTTGCTGGGCCTTACTGTTGGCCAGAAGAACATGAAAATGAGTTACGGCTATGTGTTTGCTCGACATGCTTTGTCTTGTTTTGGCTTCGACAATCAGATTGCATCAGTACATTTTACGAGCAAGAAAACCACTGAAGCTAAACGAAACATATACCAGTCATCGAAGCTCTCTCAAAATAATAACCGACTGCAACGCTTTCACAAAAATTTTGGACAAACAAATCTTTGCACAAGAGTCGCTCGCTGGGTCCTATTTCTACAAAGTTATGGCTGTGGGGTTAGAACATCGATCTGGAACTCGTATGAAACACGTGAAAGCCCAGTCATGACAATTGTTGACCAAGCTTATCGTTAGGTATTCTAAAGCGCAGGAGCAAGATAACATTCAGAGCGATACTTGATACTCTCAACGACGGAAAAGAAGACTACAATGACTATTTTTTAAATGTGGCATTTTTTTACAAATTAGTCAGTACGCTGAGTTAGTTGTGGTACGAGAGACATGCAAGGGCAAATAATAACAAGAGTCATGGCAGGGTCATTTTGCGTCAAAGAAAGTTAAGGATCTGATCAGCACAGAGTACTACGTTCCAGGGCTTTGAGGAATAAATTCAGAAGGTCAAAAAATGCTGCATCCATGTATTCTGAGCAATTCGCAAAAAAGGTACAGAAAGGACCACTTGCACCCCTGTGGAACTAGGAGACGTTCCTCTACCACACCTTTCATATCGACTTTTTGGGTCCGTTTAGACTTAACAACAAGGATTACAAGCATATCCTAGCAGTAATTGATTCTTTACCAAGTTCTGCTGGTTGAACCCGACTAAGTCGACTTCACTCGAACGAAGTAATCCAAAAACTGCGTAACCAGAGTGCAGTATATGGAAACCCTGCAATCATCTCGGATAGAGGTTCCGCAGCTTACTTCGCAGGACTTCTTAAAATATTGCGACGAGGAAAACATTAAACCATTAAGATTGAAACGCCACTATTATTTTCGTCTTCTCGAAATAAGCATCGACGACCCTACAAAGTGGTACACAGCACGTCAACAAAGTGCAGCAGGCGATAAACGGTACGATTTTCTAGATCTATCGCCTCAACGCCGTTCGAGTTTCTAGTAGATTCCCAAAATGCGTACAAAGGTTGACATCGAGCTCCAAGACTTGAGGCGATTTCAGCGTTTAACGACGAGCGAAGGGATTTGAGAGTTAAATCTAAAACTCAAATCTCTGAAGGTACAAGATGAAAACCAAAAATCCTATAACTTGCGTCGCAAGCAAGCTATAGTACGATGTTGGTTACATTGTCGCTATAAAAGACTCAATTTGGCAGCGGCCTAAAGCTGAAACCAACAAATTTAGGGACGTATAAAGTTTTCAAATCTAAAGGCAATAGCTCCCTACGATGTGCACAAGATCGGCAATTTTGATGGTCCAAGCATGAAATACGTTTACACAATAGCCTAGACAAACTACGAAAGATGGGGGATCTAAAAGTAAAGACGAAAGACGAGAAGATTACAAATAAAGATTAAGGTCGAACGACGAGGATGGGCAGACGACGAGAAAACGGGTAGTTGAGTTTGAGCCTTTGACGAGAGTGGTTTTAAGGCGATAACCAAGGACGAGAAGAGGAGAGATCTGATTCAGTTCAATTTTGCTAAAGTGTATTTCTATATATTTATGACTTAATCAACCCAAAATAAACAATAATAAACCAAAACCTCACATTTATACTGATTACTTTATTAGCTGGTTGATTTACTGTTTCATTGGTTCCCTTTTTCGAGCTGGTGCTTGCTCTATATTTTAAATTGTGCGATAGTAGTTTGAACGACTATTATTTTGATAATAATTATTATTATATCTTCCTCGATTATTATTGCCTGCCATTATTTTTCGGCTGCCGATTGTTATTAGGTATATTCGATGGATCAACATCCATTGGCTCGACGGCTTGTTGTTTTGATTATTGTTTTGCTACAAATTTCTCTTTTGTGGCCATTATAATTTTTGTTAATACTCCAATTATTTAGTACTCCAATTTTTTAGTATTATTATTGTCATGTTTGATCAAATTCTCTCTAGCTCACGTCCTTTAGGTTTGACAGACACCAAACGTAAAAGATCCAGAGCTCTTTTCTGGGCAGCATATATCTGCTTACGCGGCTCCTTCTTGTGAAAAAGTTCTTGGGGCTCGCTGCCCCCCCGACTCGTCTTGCAACAAAAATACGGTCCGGAAAACCATATCGTTGAGCTGTTTATCTCAAATTTCGTAGACCAGCGCCATTCATCAAGGATTTCTAAGACTCTTAGAGCCACAAACTGAGGATACTTGCGAGCGATTATATCTAGTACAAAATATCTTGAGCATCAGTCCAGAACATTTTTTTTAAATTTTGTTTCTTAATTCTGACTCCAAAAATGTAGCTAGGCGCAATCTTACCACCGCCGCCTTTAATTCCATTCGTAGTACAGATATAGGTCTTAAAAGAGCTAGTCGAGTTTTCTATGCCAGAGTAGCACTGGATTTCGTTACCAAAATCGGATCGCAAGTATGCTACAGACTGGCGTCAACGAACATGTGCACTTGCAGGCTTCTAGCTCTACTTTCATGACATGCAGCGAGGGATGTGCAGATCGCTTAATTTTGGCAGTAAGGCTTGCCAACTCAGCCAGTCAGTTTCATCAGGTTCCTCAATTGCGTCGTCCCAGTTTACACCCGATCTCCATATATTTTGTAGGATGATTTAGCACGAATGTAAAAAAATGCAAGAAGTCCGAGCAGATCGAAAATGGACATGACAATACTCAACACTCGGCGTTTGGTGTACGTGCCGGGCGACCTCTGCAGCAAATCAGCCCGTATAACAAATCTCAACATTTCGGACTTTGGCAACCACCACATTCTCAAAACTTTTTCTGCAGTTCCTCATGTGTGGTATTTGGCTGTCGTTTTAATTTCCAATTTCTCATTTTAAATCCACCTTTCGCGTGGATTTTCTTAACACTGTTCACTAGTGAACCATTTGATCCTTGTATCAACCGACTCCAGCCAATCGTTGACGAAACTGTTTTGGCAATCGCTTTCACTGCTTCAGGATGACCCTTGCAAATCGCTCTTCATTACGTCTTAGAATAAGTAACCGAGTGACGGTTGAACATGCAGCGCCGAAGGTCATAATTTGCATTACGAATTTGTCTGACGGGCCCTAAATTGTCCGTTTCGCCATAGAACTTCTGAGATGATTGCTCGGGATTGCGAACCTTAATTTGTTGGAACCATTTCTTTTATATCTCCCGATACCGCTACAGGTCTTTCTCTTAAGCGCATAACTACTCCCAGCAAGGTCACCAGCATATCCGGTCCTTTAAGATGAGTGTCATTCAATGGTATGCCATCTACTTGTGCTGCCGCGTCCTAGACTAAACACGTCGTGTTCTTTTTAGGGTTCGTAACTGTAAGACAGGAAAATACCAAAAATGTACGTCGTTTGACAACTCACACTTTTCCAGTCATGAAAATTTTCAGATACGAATCCGGCAGCTCGACTTTTTCATGCTTCCATAACAGGGCAGTTTCCCAACGACTCTCGCTTGCGATATATTTTGTTGTTGCTTTCCATTATTCTTAGCAACGTATCATCTTCCTTGGATCGCAAAGGTTTTACAGGAATGCTCACGCCGAAAGGTTCAGTATCGTCCTCAGACCCGTGGCGGCCATAAACTGACCACCCAAATTTGCATCGAACAGCAATGGGTTATCATATTCAGCTTCACACATCTATAGCGACAAGCTAATCTTAATTTGGTCCAGTCCAATAACTATTTGAGCCTTACCATCTTTGTATGTCGGAGCGGGGACGGCTCTCAAGGTATCCTTGCTAATCGTATCATCGATGCTTTGTATCGGGAGATCACATATCCCATATTTTTTTTTCTGGTTGCCCTTTAGTGGAAGACTATTTTCGATTTTGCATCAGTCTGTGTCACGTCGCTAGTCCACTTTAGTCACAACTGCTCTTCAGGCCGGCAAGGCCAAGCTCATCAGCTAAGCTTCGCTCTAGCATAAACATTCACACTTCGGGACGATTTACCATGGAAGAAAACTGGTGACTTGCTTTTGTCGTGGAAAGTTTTCCCAGCGTTGTAAAAGGTATGGGGTTGAGAGAACCCGGCAGTATTTGGGTTGTGTTGTGGTAAAAAACCCAAACCATTGTTGGGTGGAAAGAACCCCGCTGCACCGTTTAGAGGCACAAAACTTGATGCACTGTTTGCTGGCAGAAATCCGGCAGCATAACTTTCGCGGTTCGTTTCCTGTCGAGCTGGCGGTCCTAATGCGCTGTATTGTTTCCCTTCAGATTCGCGTTCGAAAATGTAGTCTGGTTAAGCTCACGTGCAGCCTGCTGATGCACATAAAGAGCCGCTTGTCCTTGTAAATTCTTTTGGTCATGTTCATTTAATTTGTGAGCCGCTGCCCAGCCCCATCATGTACCTGCGATGAACCGTAAATGGCGTGGTCGAGCCTTATCTATGTGCTTGCATGACATGAACTTATTTGAGTGTACCACTGTTTGTCCGGATATGTTTCAAATCCTATGAATGGCCCAGTGCCTCCTGCGTTTCCCAACTGAACCTGCTCCCATTCCCGTGGCTTGGGAATACTGATCACCAGATCCGCGTCCTATTGCGTCAATCATTTTGCATCTGTGACGTCACTCTGTGTACTGCGCAACTCCTGTGGCTAGTCCTCGTCAGAGTCGGACAACTTGCGGATTGGGAATTAATGGTCTCTATCCTGTATACTCTGTCCTCACTCTCCTACACCCTTGGTAGAAGAATGCTTCCCAGAACGCACGTGCAACCCTTGGCACTGAATTTTCCGGATGGCTAAGTATTGCAGAATGTTAAGATACTCACAGTCCCAGAGGTTTTCCCACTCGCGTCAAGATTTCGTTTCCAGTATTCAGATAGCTTAAATCTTTATTTCAATATAAAGTTAGTTCACAAAGCGTGAATTAATACACTTTTCTCTAACATCTGTGGTTTGCCGCTCGTCAGTTTTCCAATACCGTCCCGTTTCTTACAAACTGAAACTTCCTAGCACTGTCAAACTTAAATAAGGCCACACTGGCAAATAGTGTTAAACAACTTTTGTGTATTTTCAACCTAATGAAAATCTAATTTGAAATAAACTAACTTTCAAATTGGATGTTAGCGTGCGGCTGAACACTCCTCGTCAGTCGCAACAGATAGTATTTTCATTATTGTCGCTCGGAGACTCATGACAGCCGTGTCTAATTGAAACTTAAAGGCATATTGTTTAGGCAACCACGATATTCCATGTGCCCTAGTTGACTCTTAAAGCGAGATAGGTATGGATTTGAATGCTCGCAGATGAGGTAACTTCAGGTGAGTTAGAAAACCACTTTGTCCATTTAAGTCTTACGTTTTGAAGAACCTGAGACATTCAGACTTAATAGTCTTTAGCTCCTCTACGCAAACAGCACCAGTCAATATATCATCGACGTAAAAATCGAATCCAATAACTTCAGAAGCTCTAGGAAATGAAAGTTTTGCAGACTCACTCACTGGTACAGTACCCTATCTCACGGTGTTGACCTTAAACAATCTCAAGAATTCAGTGGGGTCTCTTCTCCACACTATAAGTTGAAACTGCCTATTCGCATCATTTTGACCTTAAACAATCTCAAGAATTCAGTGGGGTCTCTTCTCCACACTATAAGTTGAAACTGCCTATTCGCATCATTAACCGTCATTTGGCGATACATTTTCTTAACACCTGAGATGACCTTTTACACGACGCATCAAAAACGACTCTCAGTTTGGTCGACGTACTCTAGGGCCTAAGAACACATTGCTAAGGGATGACATAGTGCGGAGTAGAAGGAATTTTGTTATCTGTGGGAGATTTTTGCCGTATTGCAACTTTAAACGCTAAACTGTTATCAGACACTGTGTATCTGTGCAGCAAAACATAATACGAGCTGCCACATCCTCGAAATTTATTGCTTTTGCACCTTACAACAGTATGACCTTTTCGAAGACTTTGACAAACTCAAACCAGACTTTGACAAAACCAAACAGACTACAGTTCGATAGCAAATAGTCTCCCGCTTTGCAATAGCTACGAGTTTGCTGGGCCTTACTGTTGGCAGAAGAACATGAAAATGAGTTACGGCTATGTTGTTTGCTCGACATTGCTTTGTCTTGTTTTGGCTTCGACAATCAGATGCATCCAGTACATTTTACGAGCAAGAAAACCACTGAAGCTAAACGAAAATATACCAGTCATCGAAGCTCTCTCAAAATAATAACCGACTGCAACGCTTTCACAAAAATTTTGGACAAACAAAATCTTTGCACAAGAGTCGCTCGCTGGGTCCTATTTCTACAAAAGTATGGCTGTGGGGTAGAACATCGATCTGGAACTCGTATGAAACACGTGAAAGCCCAGTCATGACAATTGTTGACCAAAGCTTATCGTTAGGTATTCTAAAAGCGCAGGAGCAAGATAAACATTTCAGAGCGATACTTGATACTCTCAACGACGGAAAAGAAGACTACAATGACTATTTTTTAAATGGTGGCATTTTTTACAAATTAGTCAGTACTGCTGAGTTAGTTGTGGTACCGAGAGACATGCAAGGGCAAATAATAACAAGAGCTCATGGGCAGGGTCATTTTGCGTCAAAGAAAGTTAAGGATCTGATCAGCACAGAGTACTACGTTCCAGGGCTTGAGGAATAATTCAGAAGGTCAAAAATTGCTGCATTCCATGTATTCTGAGCAATCGCAAAAAAGGTAAACAGAAGGACCACTGCACCCTGTGGAACTAGGAGACGTTCCTCTACACACCTTTCATATCGACTTTTTGGGTCCGTTAGACTTAACCAACAAGGATTACAAGCATATCCTAGCAGTAATTGATTCCTTTACCAAGTTCTGCTGGTTGAACCCGACTAAGTCGACTTCATCGAACGAAGTAATCCAAAAACTGCGTAACCAGAGTGCAGTATATGGAAACCCTGCAATCATCTCGGATAGAGGTTCCGCATTTACTTCGCAGGACTTCTTAAAATATTGCGACGAGGAAAACATTAAACCCATTAAGATTGAACGCCACTATTATTTTCGTCTTCTCGAAATTAAGCATCGACGACCCTACAAAGTGGTACAAGCACGTCAACAAAGTGCAGCAGGCGATAAACGTTACGTTTTCTAGATCTATCGCCTCAACGCCGTTCGAGTTTCTAGTAGATTCCAAGACTTGAGGCGATTTCAGCGTTTAACGACGAGCGAAGGGATTTGAGAGTTAAATCTAAAACTCAAATCTCGAAGGTACAAGATGAAAACCAAAAATCCTATAACTTGCGTCGCAAGCAAGCTTATAAGTACGATGTTGGTTACATTGTCGCTATTAAAAGGACTCAATTTGGCAGCGGCTTAAAGCTGAAACCAACAAATTTAGGGCACGTATAAAGTTTTCAAATCTAAAGGCAATAGCTCCTACGATGTGCACAAGATCGGCAATTTTGATGGTCCAAGCATGAAATACGTTTACACAATAGCCTAGACAAACTACGAAAGATGGGGGATCTAAAAGTAAAGACGAAAGACGAGAAGATTACAAATAAAGATTAAGGTCGAACGACGAGGATGGGCAGACGACGAGAAAACGGGTAGTTGAGTTTGAGCCTTTGACGAGAGTGGTTTTAAGGCGATAACCAAGGACGAGAAGAGGAGAGATCTGATTCAAGTTCAATTTTGCTAAAGTGTATTTCTATATATTTATGACTTAATCAACCCAAAATAAACAATAATAAACCAAAACCTCACATTTATACTGATTACTTTATTAGCTGGTTGATTTTTTGTTTCATTTGGTTCCCTTTTTCGAGCTGGTGCTTGCTCTATATTTTAAATTGTGCGATAGTAGTTTGAACGACTATTATTTTGATAATAATTATTATTATATCTTCCTCGATTATTATTTGCCTGCCAATTATTTTTCGGCTGCCGATTGTTATTAGGTATATTCGATGGATCAACATCCATTGGCTCGACGGCTTGTTGCTTTTGATTATTGTTTTGCTTAAAATTTCTCTTTTGTGGCCAATTATAATTTTGTTAATACTCCAATTATTTAGTACTCCAATTTTATTAGTATTATTATTCTGTCATGTTTGATCAAATTCTCTCTAGCTCACGTCCTTTAGGTTTGACAGACACCAAACGTAAAAGATCCAGAGCTCTTTTCTGGGCTGCATATATCTGCTTACGCGGCTCCTTCTTGTGAAAAAGTTCTTGGGGCTCGCTGCCACCCCGACTCGTCTTGCAACAAAAAATACGGTCCGGAAAACCATATCGTTGAGCTGTTTATCTCAAATTTCGTAGACCAGCGCCATTCATCAAGGATTTCTAAGACTCTTAGAGCCACAAACTGAGGATACTTGCGAGCGGATTATATCTAGTACAAAATATCTTGAGCATCAGTCCAGAACATTTTTTTTAAATTTTGTTTCTTAATTCTGACTCCAAAAATGTAGCTAGGCGCAATCTTACCACCGCCGCCTTTAATTCCATTCGTAGTACAGATATAGGTCTTAAAAGAGCTAGTCGAGTTTTCTATGCCATAAAAGAGCACTGGATTTCGTTACCAAAATCGGATCGCAAGTATGCTACAGACTGGCGTCAACGAACATGTGCACTTGCAGGCTTCTAGCTCTACTTTAGCATGACATGCAGCGAGGGATGTGCAGATCGCTTTATTTTGGCAGTAAGGCTTGCCAACTCAGCCAGTCAGTTTCATCAGGTTCCTCAATTGCGTCGTCCCAGTTTACACCCGATCTCCATATATTTTGTAGGATGATTTAGCACGAATGTAAAAAAATGCAAGAAGTCCGAGCAGATCGAAAATGGACATGACAATACTCAACACTCGGCGTTTGGTGTACGTGCCGGGCGACCTCTGCAGCAAATCAGCCCGTATAACAAATCTCAACATTTCGGACTTTGGCAACCACCACATTCTCAAAACTTTTTCTGCAGTTCCTCATGTGTGCTAAGGTATTTGGCTGTCGTTTTAATTTCCAATTTCTCATTTTAAATCCACCTTTCGCGTGGATTTTCTTAACACTGTTCACTAGTTGAACCATTTGATCCTTTGTATCAACCGACTCCAGCCAATCGTTGACGAAACTGTTTTGGCAAATCGCTTTCCCTGCTTCAGGATGACCCTTGCCAAATCGCTCTTCATTACGTCTTAGAATAAAGTAACCGAGTGACGGTGAACATGCAGCGCCGAAGGTCATCATTTGCATTACGAATTTGTCTGACGGGCCCTAAATTTGTCCGTTTCGCCATAGAAACTTCTGAGATGATTGCTCGGGATTGCGAACCTTAATTTGTTGGAACATTTCTTTTATATCTCCCGATACCGCTACAGGTCTTTCTCTTAAGCGCATAACTACTCCCAGCAAGGTCACCAGCATATCCGGTCCTTTAAGATGAGTGTCATTCAATGGTATGCCATCTACTTGTGCTGCCGCGTCCTAGACTAAACACGTCGTGTTCTTTTTAGGGTTCGTAACTGTAAAGACAGGAAAATACCAAAAATGTACGTCGTTTGACAACTCACACTTTTCCAGTCATGAAAATTTTCAGATACGAATCCGGCAGCTCGACTTTTTCATGCTTCCATAACAGGGCAGTTTCCCAACGACTCTTGCTTGCGATATATTTTGTTGTTGCTTCCATTATTCTTAGCAACGTATCATCTTCCTTGGATCGCAAAGGTTTTACAGGAATGCTCACGCCGAAAGGTTCAGTATCGTCCTCAGACCCGTGGCGGCCATAAACTGACCACCCAAATTTGCATCGAACAGCAATGGATTATCATATTCAGCTTCACACATCTATAGCGACAAGCTAATCTTAATTTGGTCCAGTCCAATAACTATTTGAGCCTTAGCATCTTTGTATGTCGGAGCGGGGACGGCTCTCAAGGTATCCTTGCTAATCGTATCATCGATGCTTTGTATCGGGAGATCACATATCCCATATTTTTTTTTTCTGGTTGCCCTTTAGTGGAAGACTATTTTCGATTTTGCATCAGTCTGTGTCACGTCGCTAGTCCACTTTAGTCACAACTGCTCTTCAGGGCCGGCAAGGCCAAGCTCATCAGCTAAGCTTCGCTCTAGCATAAACATTCACACTTCGGGACGATGTACCATGGAAGAAAACTGGTGACTTGCTTTTTGTCGTGGAAAGTTTTCCCAGCGTTGTAAAAGGTATTGGGTTGATAGAACCCGGCAGTATTTGGGTTGTGTTGTGGTAAAAAACCCAAACCATTGTTGGGTGGAAAGAACCCCGCTGCACCGTTTAGAGGCACAAAACTTGATGCACTGTTTGCTGGCAGAAATCCGGCAGCATAACTTTGCGGTTCGTTTCCTGTCGAGCTGGCGGTCCTAAATGCGCTGTATTGTTTCCCTTCAGATTCGCGTTCGAAAATGTAGTCTGGTTAAGCTCACGTGCAGCCTGCTGATGCACATAAAGAGCCGCTTGTCCTTGTAAATTCTTTTTGGTCATGTTCATTTAATTTGTGAGCCGCTGCCCAGCCCCATCATGTACCTGCGATGAACCGTAAATGGCGTGGTCGAGCCTTATCTATGTGCTTGCATGACATGAACTTATTTGAGTGTACCACTGTTTGTCCGGATATGTTTCAAATCCTATGAATGGCCCAGTGCCTCCTGCGTTTCCAACTGAACCTGCTCCCATTCCCGTGGCTTGGGAATACTGATCACCAGATCCGCGTCCTATTGCGTCAATCATTTTGCATCTGTGACGTCACTCTGTGTACTGCGCAACTCCTGTGGCTAGTCCTCGTCAGAGTCGGACAACTTGCGGATTGGGAATTAATGGTCTCTATCCTGTATACTCTGTCCTCACTCTCCTACACCCTTGGTAGAAGAATGCTTCCCAGAACGCACGTGCACCCTTGGCACTGAATTTTCCGGATGGCTAAGTATTGCAGAATGTTAAGATACTCACAGTCCCAGAGGTTTTCCCACTCGCGTCAAGATTTCGTTTCCAGTATTCAGATAGCTTAAATCTTTATTTCAATATAAAGTTAGTTCACAAAGCGTGAATTAATACACTTTTTCTCTTACATCTGTGGTTTGCCGCTCGTCAGTTTTCCAATACCGTCCCGTTTCTTACAAACTGAAACTTCCTAGCACTGTCAAACTTAAATAAGGCCACACTGGCAAATAGTGTTAAACAACTTTTGTGTATTTTCAACCTAATGAAAATCTAATTTGAAATAAACTAACTATTCAAATTGGATGTTAGCGTGCGGCTGAACACTCCTCGTCAGTCGCAACAGATAGTATTTTCATTATTGTCGCTCGGAGACTCATGACAGCCGTGTCTAATTGAAACTTAAAGGCATATTGTTTAGGCAACCACGATATTCCATGTGCCCTAGTTGACTCTTAAAGCGAGATAGGTATGGATTTGAATGCTCGCAGATGAGGTAACTTCAGGTGAGTTAGAAAACCACTTTGTCCATTTAAGTCTTACGTTTTGAAGAACCTGAGACATTCAGACTTAATAGTCTTTAGCTCCTCTACGCAAACAGCACCAGTCAATATATCATCGACGTAAAAATCGAATCCAATAACTTCAGAAGCTCTAGGAAATGAAAGTTTTGCAGACTCACTCACTGGTTCAGTACCCTATCTCACGGTGTTGACCTTAAACAATCTCAAGAATTCAGTGGGGTCTCTTCTCCACACTATAAGTTGAAACTGCCTATTCGCATCATTTTGACCTTAAACAATCTCAAGAATTCAGTGGGGTCTCTTCTCCACACTATAAGTTGAAACTGCCTATTCGCATCATTAACCGTCATTTGGCGATACATTTTCTTAACACCTGAGATGACCTTTTACACGACGCATCAAAAACGACTCTCAGTTTGGTCGACGTACTCTAGGGCCTAAGAACACATTGCTAAGGGATGACATAGTGCGGAGTAGAAGGAATTTTGTTATCTGTGGGAGATTTTTGCCGTATTGCAACTTTAAACGCTAAACTGTTATCAGACACTGTGTATCTGTGCAGCAAAACATAATACGAGCTGCCACATCCTCGAAATTTATTGCTTTTGCACCTTACAACAGTATGACCTTTTCGAAGACTTTGACAAACTCAAACCAGACTTTGACAAAACCAAACAGACTACAGTTCGATAGCAAATAGTCTCCCGCTTTGCAATAGCTACGAGTTTGCTGGGCCTTACTGTTGGCAGAAGAACATGAAAATGAGTTACGGCTATGTTGTTTGCTCGACATTGCTTTGTCTTGTTTTGGCTTCGACAATCAGATGCATCCAGTACATTTTACGAGCAAGAAAACCACTGAAGCTAAACGAAAATATACCAGTCATCGAAGCTCTCTCAAAATAATAACCGACTGCAACGCTTTCACAAAAATTTTGGACAAACAAAATCTTTGCACAAGAGTCGCTCGCTGGGTCCTATTTCTACAAAAGTATGGCTGTGGGGTAGAACATCGATCTGGAACTCGTATGAAACACGTGAAAGCCCAGTCATGACAATTGTTGACCAAAGCTTATCGTTAGGTATTCTAAAAGCGCAGGAGCAAGATAAACATTTCAGAGCGATACTTGATACTCTCAACGACGGAAAAGAAGACTACAATGACTATTTTTTAAATGGTGGCATTTTTTACAAATTAGTCAGTACTGCTGAGTTAGTTGTGGTACCGAGAGACATGCAAGGGCAAATAATAACAAGAGCTCATGGGTCATTTTGCGTCAAAGAAAGTTAAGGATCTGATCAGCACAGAGTACTACGTTCCAGGGCTTGAGGAATAAATTCAGAAGGTCAAAAATTGCTGCATTCCATGTATTCTGAGCAATCGCAAAAAAGGTAAACAGAAAGGACCACTGCACCCTGTGGAACTAGGAGACGTTCCTCTACACACCTTTCATATCGACTTTTTGGGTCCGTTAGACTTAACCAACAAGGATTACAAGCATATCCTAGCAGTAATTGATTCCTTTACCAAGTTCTGCTGGTTGAACCCGACTAAGTCGACTTCATCGAACGAAGTAATCCAAAAACTGCGTAACCAGAGTGCAGTATATGGAAACCCTGCAATCATCTCGGATAGAGGTTCCGCATTTACTTCGCAGGACTTCTTAAAATATTGCGACGAGGAAAACATTAAACCCATTAAGATTGAACGCCACTATTATTTTCGTCTTCTCGAAATTAAGCATCGACGACCCTACAAAGTGGTACAAGCACGTCAACAAAGTGCAGCAGGCGATAAACGTTACGTTTTCTAGATCTATCGCCTCAACGCCGTTCGAGTTTCTAGTAGATTCCAAAATGCGTACAAAGGTTGACATCGAGCTCCAAGACTTGAGGCGATTTCAGCGTTTAACGACGAGCGAAGGGATTTGAGAGTTAAATCTAAAACTCAAATCTCGAAGGTACAAGATGAAAACCAAAAATCCTATAACTTGCGTCGCAAGCAAGCTTATAAGTACGATGTTGGTTACATTGTCGCTATTAAAAGGACTCAATTTGGCAGCGGCTTAAAGCTGAAACCAACAAATTTGTGCAGATTTCAAATCTAAAGGCAATAGCTCCTACGATGTGCAGAAGATCGGCAATTTTGATGGTCCAATTAATTCTTCGAGTTCTGCTGAGTATATGAAGCGTTCGTCAACATCTGATGAAGACGCCGATGCATTCGAGGCGAAAGCATAGCAGGATGGCCGAATGTGGGGTGGGTCTGCTTTAAGGATCAAGCATGAAATACGTTTACCCTAGACAATAACCTAGACAAACTACGAAAGATGGGAGATTTAAAAGTAAAGACGTAAGACGAGAAGATTACAAATAAAGATTAAGGTCGAACGACGAGGATGGGCAAACGACGAGGAAAACGGGTAGTTGAGTTTGAGCCTTTGACGAGAGTGGTTTTAAGGCGATAACCAAGGACGAGAAGACGAGAGATCTAATTCAAGTTCAATTTTGTATTTCTATATATTTACGACTAAATCAACCCAAGAATAAACAATAATAAACCAAAACCTCACATTTATACTGATTACTTTATTAGCTGGTTGATTTTTTGTTTCATCTGGTTCCCTTTTTCGAGCTGGTGCTTGCTCTATATTTTGATTTGTGCGATAGTAGTTTGAACGACTATTATTTTGATAATAATTATTATTTTATCTTCCTCGATTATTATTTGCCTGCCAATTATTTTTCGGCTGCCGATTGTTATTAGGTATATTCGATGGATCAACATCCATTGGCTCGACGGCTTGTTGCTTTTGATTATTGTTTTGCTAAAAATTTCTCTTTTGTGGCCAATTATAATTTTTGTTAATACTCCAATTATTTAGTACTCCAAATTTATTAGTATTATTATTCTGTCATATTTGATCAAATCGTAAGTTGTTTCTTTGATATTTATTTTCATTTTTAAATCCATTAAACCTGGTTGCAAATTGAGCACGGAAATTGTTTGATTCTAATCCTTGGACCTTTGCCAAAGCATTGAGCAAATCTGGTGGATTTAATGAGAAAAGGGTTTCAGATATAGATCCATTTAGCCCCGATAAAAATATTCGTAGAGCATTGCTCCTTATTGTTTTGAATGTTTCCTTGGTAATTACGTTGTCTTTTCTGTATGTTATTATGGTTTTGTTTATCAATAAAGTTATTTTTTTATTGACTTCGTCATTCGTCCCTGTCTGACTCGAGAATATGCATTGGTCGTTCATCGCTATATATAAAGTCTAATCTAGACAAGAAAGCTTGAAAGTTTAAAACTGTGCCATGATTGGTAAGAGCATCATGGGCAGCTCCCATTATTTTATTTCGTAAAATTGTTAAGGCAATAAAATATTGTTCAATTTGAATTTTATAAAGACTCATTTCAGTTTCTGCAGCTTCCCTCCAACCTACATAATGTGTTGGTTCCCCGGTGAATTTTTGTAAAGATTTTACCACCTCAGATGTTGTTTCGCATTTTATAGTTGGGTCGATTGCTTGTATTTTATAATCCTCCTCAGTGTTTGCATCTGTGGCTAACCTTCCTTCTAAAACTTCTATTTTCCTGCTCACTTCATTCAAATGAACATTTATTAATCTATTTATTAAATCCACTGTTAAGCCGCCGGCTGTGGCTACACTTCCTGTAGAAAAATTTGGTGGTGAACCACCGGTTGCCATTGTCAAATTTAATTCACCATAGCTATTTGTTAAGTCTTCCAGATTGTTTCTTGTTATTATTTATCGCGAATGTAACTTACTGTTTTTATCAATGTTTAAATCTTATGTTACTTTTCTCAATGCCCTGATCTTGAATTATAATCTTTAATTTTGTATTATTGTAAATTGATTTCTGACGAGACTGTCCCGATGGGGTCATCCTTCAGTTAGGTTGTGGGTTGATCATCCTTCCTGGATTCAGCGAAGATAGATTTTTAGTTTTTCTTGTTTCAGCGTGTTGTGTTTTCGTTGTTGTGAGTTCTTGTTTGCGTATTTTTTTTTATTTATTTTGTGCGTTGTTTTACTTTTTTGTGTTTTTGTATTTTTTTGGTTTAAGATTTTGGCCCACTTTTATTTTAAATTCACCTTTAAATATATTATTTCATTTATTAATTTCCATTTGATTGTTGTTTTCGATCACTGTCTCTGTGTTGTGTTGCTTAGTGGATTTTTAAATGTTTCCACTAAAAATGTTGACTTGTAGGGCGCGCGAGCTCCGGTTATTTTTAACTTATTTTTCATTAAACAATTTTTTGTTTTTTTTCTGACACGGACCCTCGTTGGGCGCCAAATAAATTCATTGTTCGAAGATTATTTAAAAAAATTGTATACATATTCTTTGTTTTTAATACTCGGGTGATAAGCCTTTATTCTTGAAATTCAATAAATATAAGACACTTTTAATACTAGAACACCGACCAAGACCTTGATCAAAATAAGACTGCCTCTTTATTTCTTAATCTGATCCAATGACCCTCGGCTATGAACTTTTTTTTTAAAGCTTAAGATAAAACTGTTGCATGTCATTGTGAAACTCAATTATGCTGACCCATGCAATTTGGTGGGAACTTGAGACGCAAAAGACGCAATTGATTGGGCTTCAAACGGAAGCTGGTGTTTACTTTAATTATGATTTGTTTAACTTAGCTGGGGAACCAAGATTGGACCTCAAAGTCAATAACAAAGGCAAATGCAGAGTTTGAAAATATTGTTTATAATAGCCATAACTTGCAGCCGGAAGCGGAGTAAAGTTGAATACAAGTCACCTTGGATTGTCGGCCCTACCATTAGAATGTCATTCAAGGCCACCTGAGATGACACGACGCATCAAAAACGACTCTCAGTTTGGTCGACGTACTCTAGGGCCTAAGAACACATTGCTAAGGGATGACATAGTGCGGAAGAAGGAATTTTGTTATCTGTGGGAGATTTTTGCCGTATTGCAACTTTAAACGCTAAACTGTTATCAGACACTGTGTATCCGTGCAGCAAAACATAATACGAGCGGCCACAACCTCGAAATTTATTGCTTTTGCACCTTACAACAGTATGACCTTTTCGAAGACTTTGACAAACTCAAAACTCTGCATTACTGCGAGACGACCAAACAGACTACAGTTCATAGCAAATAGTCTCCCGCTTTGCAATAGCTACGAGTTTGCTGGGCTTAACTGTTGGCAGAAGAACATGAAAATGAGTTACTGCTATGTTGTTTGCTCGACATTGCTTTGTCTTGTTGTGGCTTTGACTATTCTTCAGCGGATAAATGCTAATATCGGCGATTTAACATTTTCCCGAAATTAGACCAAAGAGGCAAAGTTTCATAATCGAGCTGTTCTTACCATTTTTGTTTGGTCACTTGGCCAACTCTGCTCAAGACGAGATAAATCAGCATTCGGAATTTTGGTATCGTCTCCTATCGATAACAAAGAACCGTAAATCAATGACACGGTATCGATAAGGTTTCGTAGGGCTGATGCCGACTGCTGTGAAATTATAGGAAGACTAAACAATTTCGAAATATTGTTCATGAAAATTAAACATTATTTATCGTACACTTTTTTAAGACTGGTCATAGCCTCTTCATTTTTGGTCTCGGTGACTTGGTATGCCTTGATAGTTCCTAAAGCTTCACCAAAGACACACGAACCGTAACCATAACCGGAAAACTATCGTCTCGATAAAATAGAGTTTCGGAAAGGATAATGAAATTTTTAAGCTCCGAATATTTGCCGCTGATTTTTGGCAATGATAAATTCGGAAGTCGAGCACGAGTTGGGGCTAACGAGGCTGAGCGTGGCTTCGATAACTTTTTTCACGGCCGTTACAAGCGACAGAATTTTTGCCTTGGTCACTATTGTTAATTCTCCCAGCGCTGGAATCTATCTCCTCTATGCGTTCTTGCAATTGGTTTGCCTTATCAATTGATGCATTTAAAACATCAAGCCGGCAATTAAATTCTTGCGCTTGGATCGGAACCGACCTCGAATCTACCGTTCTTTCAATCGACGATTACTTCTAACTCGGCTTTAAAGTTTGTTTTCAAGGCCTTCCAAAGCTGATTTATTTATCAATTTTCCTGAATTTTTTTAATTTATTTAAGATGACAATAAAAAAATATTAAATACATTTTCAATTAAAAAAAACAATTTTATAATTTTGTTAATATTTTTTAAAATAAAAACACTCGGCGAGGAACAAAAAATAATAATGATTGTCGAGGCCCGAGGTATCAAAATTAATAGTGGTTGCAAATGACGAAAAATATCCTATATACTGTTGACCGCAGAGGCAAACCACTCCAACTAAAAGAGAGTCAGAATCACTCATTTCTAAGCGGCTCCTCTTATCTCTCCATTAATTCGAGTACACATTCCTAGCCCGCCTCTCAACGCCTACGGTCCGTCGTCAGCGCATGCATTCGTTGTTGTTGTTTGCAGGCTGCGGTGTTCGCTAACGAAAAAAACGCTTGTTAACTCAATTTCAGGGTAGCGCGCCCCTTGGCGGTCAGCGGTCAGCGGTCAAGCGAAAGCGAAAACGCAAACAGTTCACCGCTGCAGCTGCTTATATATATGTGTGACTATTTATTGGTTATGTACCATAACAGTATATCGACTGGGATTTTTTTCGACAATGATTGCAATAATTAATTTCAATATTTAACACATTTAGCATCCAATTGCGGTTAAAATAGATTATGTGTTTGATATATGATAATGTTAATAATTTGTAAATGGGTAAATATTGTTTAAAATATATTGTGCAAACAGAGCAATCTCAGGGCAGCCATCGCGGGCATCCATCGATGACATCCATCACAAAAAAAACTTGTTGCCTTTTATTTTTGTTCACTATCCACCCGGTGGCGCCATGAAAAATTAGAAAACATTTTCTATCTCAAAACCAACGAAAAATAAGTTTGTGGCGTGAACTTTATTTGGGAAAACGATAATGAAAGGAGAAACTGCGTGCGATCGAATCAAATCAAATTTTACGAGTGCTTATAATTAATTTCTATAAAATTATTAAAAGCCTAGCTTAACCAAAGTTGACGGAGACCGGGCGAGTTCGTGAGAGTGATACTGGTCTTTATTGTGCTCCCTCCTTCGCCCTAAACTGACTTACAGTAAACTTCAAATAACTTCAATATTAAGAACAACAGTTCAATAAACAAAAAAAAAAACTGAAATGAGACGCCATTGTTTCTTCTCTCTGAAGAGTTGAACGATGCGTAAGACGTTTAAATACGAACCCCACCTGCACTTTTCTAATTTCGATAACGCTTGCTCGTATAGCAAGGTCTCGAAAAAGATCAGCGAGAGTTTAACGAAAGAAAATGGATCAGGTCATTGAAATTTGGTCTCTACTTTATCGAAAACGGTGCAGCGGACTCAAGTGAAAAAATTAAATCGAAGGATAAAGAAATAATATCTAAATGGGAAAATCATACCGCTTACTGTGTTTTACCGCTGTCAAAAGATTAAAAACCTAGCCCGATTTTTTCTCGTAGTTCTCCGGCGTAGTTTCTCTTGCTCAGTTCGTGGATACCCGTCCTGACCAGTCCGCTACTCTAACCTCATTTTTCCGCGTAATTCTTCGGCGTAGTTTCTCTGGGTTTGTTCTCCGAATAGTTCTTCGGCATTGTTCGTAGACACCCGTCCTGACCAGTGCGCTATCCTAACCTACTTTTCCTCGAAGTTCCTTTGAAACTGCACGTGGACAGTCGTCCCAATTAGTACACTAGCCTTACCCCCTTTTCTTCGTAGTCTCTCAACGTATTTCGGTTGTATGTGGACGCCCGTCCCGGTCAGCCTGCCAGCTTCGTCTTCTCTCTCCTGAAAAAAGGTCAAGCACCGACTGTCTTGTCCCCGCTAATTTGAGAGTTTCATTAAAAAAATTGAGTTTTGAAAGAAATCCAAATACAATAAGGGAAATTTCCATGCAAGTTGAATGGTTGTTCATCACAAAAGTGGTCAATGCTCATACATACATTTGCAGCTTGCCTTCTTCGTGGTCAAGTTCCTCTTGCTAGAATATAATTGGTAAACTGCCACCGATTTTACGGTTTTCAAAAGTACAATCATTTTTTCGGTTTCAAACCAATTTGCATGATCTTTTTGAAATAAATTCAAATTTTATTTGTTATTGCTGCACAATTGACATAAGCGCCCAGCAAAATTATCTGCTTGTCGTTACCAACGTCGTTTCTTATTTGTCAAGGATAAATTAGCTGCTGCGGGTGTAAAAAAAGTTGAAATAGCATCTTCTTTGTCGTTTTGGGTTGCCTTGTCATTCCATATAAAAACACAGCTCAAAGTTGCAAAACTTGAGGTTATGTCTAAAAAAAACTAAATATCACAAAAAGTGGCAATAAGTGGCGATTCTAACCACATTTGAACAAGAATTAAATACAAATCTCAAAAGGTTTCAGAAGTGGAACACTTAGTACGCACCACCATTCTTCAAATTCATTTAACAAAATCTTATTGAAATCTCCTGAAGGAGCTTCGTCAAGGGCATGGAACGGCATATTGGTACCGTAGGTTCCTCCCTAGCTTCGCAATTATTTTGGAACCCGTGACTGCTTTGCTGGAGAAGGGTCGGAAGTGGTCCTGAGGACCGGGACAGCAGACCGTTTTCTAAGAGATTAAACGAAGACTGGCTACCGTTCCGGTGTAGGGTCCGGATTTCGACCAAAAGTTTGTGTTGCAAACCGACGCAAGCGACTTTGCCTTGGGATCCCAGGACATTTAAGGTCAGAAAATGGTTATCGCATATGCTCACCCCGTCGAGAATAATTATACAACAACAAAGAAAGAGTGTCTGTCCATCATCTGGGCCATAAGGAAAATGCATCGTTTTGAAGTCGTCACCGACCCTCTAGCTCTAAATTGTCCAAATTTCTCTATCGCGACAGAACCGCGAGGTGTTTTAAGGTGTAACTATCATCCAAGATTCCTGCGAATGGATATGGAAGATGAACGTCAAGATCTACGATGACCCCGGACTATGCTTCTAGTGTTTCATGACGTGTCATCAAAATGGGTAGAGTTAATCCCACTCTGGAAGGCCCCCTCCACTCAAGTAAAAAAAGCATTTTGAGAACGAATTCTGGGTCGAGTCGCCATTCCACACTAGTTGGGCTTGTATGGAGCCGCGGCCATAAATATTTCCCGTTGAGATATCGTTATGAAATTTTCCTCAAAAATCTAAAAAAATATTGAGAAAAAAAAAAATTGGCTAAATCGGAAGACTCTATCCTATAGCTCACATAGCACCTTTGTATGGCTTATATGGCGATGGTGCGCAAGGATACTTCCAGTGAAGTTACAGTGCTAAAATTTCATTATTAGCATCCAAGATATGTATATTTAAACTATCTTCAGTATTAATTTGTGAAAGTTTAACCCCTCTCCCCCTCTCCACAAGCTTTTCGAAATATAAACAAATGAGGTTCTCTAGTTCTTTCAATGTATTTAAATCATAAAAAACAAAAACAAAATCATTTAGATTTTAATTTCAGTACAAAAAAAAAAAAAAAAAGAAATTAGCAAATATCTTCTAATAAATCAAATGTAGAGAAAAACAATCTTGATTTCTCCTTCTTTGGAAGTTTCCTTTGACTTGTTATAAAAGGATCTGAACGCAACAGAAGTGTATTAATTAAATCTGTATTTGTCAGTATGCGAGACATCTTCCGAGTATGTTGCAGCCGGCACTTCTTTATTTCTTTGTTGTTCGAGTCCGCAGCTTCTTCTGAGAGCTCTCTAATTGACAGCGATTGTGCTCTAAAGTGCTCGATTACGTTCGCACCATGAATTAAAATTTTATGCACTGTTGGTGGAAGATAGTACCATGGATATATTTTTATCAACTTCATGGTGACCCTGAATGGTGACCCTGAAAACAGTAAGACAGCATAAGTTTATTAATGAATATACACAAATTAGCAAGTATTAGCAGCTACACTTAAAGTTTTTATTACCTTCAAACATTAACAAATACACTGATAACACTCCTAAAGGGGGGATCGGGGGGTAACATATCTAAAATTCCATTTAAACATGAAAATGACGTTCACATAATACATAAATAAAGGATTAATAATCAAACATACACAACAAATAACAAATCAAACAGATTAATTTCAAAAAAATAACTTATTAAAATACCTGAAACTTTAAAGTTTATTTTAAATAAACTAATTCGGACCTCTCTTGCGAATGTTTGACCACTTTAAAGTGCAACTTTGTTTTGACGAAATGCTAAAGTAACGCCGCTGCGCTGCAAAACTGACCAAGTGTTCACGCTTTGCGTTATATTTTAAGAAAGTCCCGTTAGATTTCCAGAAAAATCCGGTTTGCCATTAAGAAGCTTGGTCATTGAGACAATTTGTATACTTATCGTTAATTTTGGTACTGTCGATTTTTTTAATTTTGGCCTATGGGCGCAACCACTTATAAATTCGTTTGCGATAACTGGACCAAATATACGATTGGAACCCTGAAGGATTTCTTTCCTAGGCTTTGTGTAGAACTGCAGTTCACAGGTCTGTATTGTCCACTAGAGAACCCCACGAAGGGGACCAATCGTACCGTGAAGCGATGATAGCTCAGTTGCTAATGGCAGATGTCTTCGTAGCAGATTCTGCGGGATAAAGTCCCGCATTTCTCACACCATGGGAACCACGACTGCCCACAATTTTATACGATAAGGTTACCCCGGGTTCGGCAGCCACACCTCCGAAGGCATTTATTTATTTATTTATTTATTTATTTATTTATTTATTTATTTATCTATTTATTTATTTATTTATTTATTTATTTATTTATTTATTTATTTATTTATTTATTTATTTATTTATTTATTTATTTATTTATTTATTTATTTATTTATTTATTTATTTATTTATTTATTTATTTATTTATTTATTTATTTATTTATTTATTTATTTATTTATTTATTTATTTATTTATTTATTTATTTATTTATTTATTTATTTATTTATTTATTTATTTATTTATTTATTTATTTATTTATTCATTTATTTATTCATTCATTTATTTATTCGTCAATGGATTAATCCTAGTTTGGCTTATCAGCTAAAACTGAATTTTAATTAAAAAATATTCCCTACGCAATTGACTAAGCACATCTTTTTTGGATCCCCAACCCAATCGAATACTCGCTGGCAATGAGTTAAACAGTCTTGAAGCTCTTAAAATTGGCTCATTCCGCGCATAATTGGTCCTCGCAGCACTTTCACTAAATGGGACGGCGGTACGGAGGCTCCTGGCTGGGTCGTTAAATTTAATTGAGTTTGATAGGAAGGGAATATCTATATTACCATTTATAACATAGTTGATAAAGAGCAGACTCGCTATCGAACGCATATTTGCAAGACTACGGTATGCAGTAGGCAACATTGTCTAGAGTAAGCTGGCAAAAGTTCCGAAAAGCGTAACGGCTGAAGTGCATATTTTAAGTATTTTTTCTACAGCCTCTCAATTCTTTTGGCAAATCCGAAAATTGCATATGTCTTCGGCAAAATATGTTTTATATGATTAAAAAACAAAATTTTACTGTCAAAGAGGACACCAAGATCCATAATCTCGGTAAGTGCACTTGCTCAAGTGAAAAAATAAAATCTGAAAGACAAAGAAATATAATCTAAATTGAAAAATATTAGCCACCACCTTATTTTTCCGCCTCCTAGAAATGCCACTTTTTCTCTTAGTTTTCCGGCGTAGTTCCTCTGGGTCTGTTCGTAGACACCCGTCCTAAACAGTCCGTTTAGCTAACTTTGTAGCCTCCTGACGTCTCTCGACGTAGTTATTTCGGGCCCATACTTGGAACACCCGTCCCGTTTGGCCTGCATCTTCGACTTCTCCCTCCCGGAAGAATTCTATATGGCTTGGTCCACCCGAAGCTCAAGCACGTGAATGTTTGCATCTTGAGAAAGAGCCATCATGCTTTCTCCCCGACGAATTTTACCTGGCTTGGCCTCCCTTGAAGGTTCAGCCCGTGAGAATTTTTCCTCTGTAGCGAAGGCCAACGTTACCAAAAGAGCCCTCCTTCCAGTCGGCCTAGACTCGCCCGTAGGTCCAACCCGTGGCATTTTTGCTTCCGAAACAGGATTTGACAAAAGAACATCGTTTACTCCCTCGACATAAATAAAATATTCGGGGTGACTCTCCAGTCCGACAAATTCCTGGGAAAGGAATTCGCATCTGAATGATATCTGTAACTCGGCCAGAGATCAACCTTACAGTAGTCAAGTTAAATTTGACAAAAAAAAAAAAGAAAAAGTTGCTTCCAGGCTTCGAGAGAGATAATATGGTGGGATTTGTATGTGTGCTTAGCTTTAGTCTGACCGTCGTGAGATCAACATCGCTAAACTGAGGAAGAAGATATGCGTTAATGTGTGATTTAACAATGACACAGGCCATGGGTATTTCCTTCCACCTGTTGGAATATTCTATATATAAATTTTTGCGTGTGGCAGTTACTAGTTTTTCGTGTTCAGATGGTGACCTGCTGCCTTGCCAGTCTCGACGGCATTTTTTCCCGACTAAATGCTGGGAGCTAATATTGTACTTGTTCTTAGTGCTGTTACTGATACTTTTTGTTTTTTGGCCATTTCGTTCTATTCGTTGTTAAGAGCTGTGGATCATTGCTGAGGGCGCTCAACGAGGTGATTAAGTACTGGTCAGATGATAGGTCAGATAGACTAGCGGTTTCAATGAGATTACCGTGAATTCTTTAGTAATGGCGAAGTCAATTAAATCTGGCTGTTTATTCGTGTCAGTTGGCCATTAGGTAGGTCTTGCCGGCGAGACAAAGTCCAGATTATTGCTTTGTTGGATAGTATATATATCTCCAATGAGTGTGGTAAGCATTAAAGTCACCTGCTGCTGGGGACTGGTCTCCTACTGAATGGCAGCAGTGCATAAATTTGATTTCAGTGACCGAAAATCGGGAAGGACAGTAAATAGTGGCTACCACAATTTATATTTATGCTTATTGTTGTAGCCTGCAAGTTGTATTTCGTGCGCTAGAAGAAGATTGTGTTTTAAACGTTTTTTTTTACCAATATATCAGTACCAACGTGGGCTATGCCGTTCGGCTGAGTTGTGCCATAAAATGTTTAATTATAGCCGTTACACGTAGAGTTTTTATTTTAATATGACATCACTGCATATTTGAAAAACTGAGTTCGTGCATGAAGAACAGCGGAAAGACCACGTACTATGAATGCTTGCACTTAATTTGTGTGAGTAATTTGCACAGGGAAACTTGTCAATGTGTGTGAGCCGACTGCGGCTGTATACTGTTCGTGTGAGCTCTGCCGTTGCTCTGCATAAGCTATGGTCGTTGTCGCGGGGTTGTTGAGTGTTATCAATGCAGTTTGGCAGGTGGCGCCAGCTATAACCCAATTGTTTTCTAGCGGAATATTTTTTTTTTTTAACTGACTAACTTTTTTTAAGAATATAAGATGCAAGTTCTTAGAAAGAATATTATTAATTATGCAGGTTTGTAGATATTTGGATCAGGTATTTCCTTATTAACCTTTGTTGTGACTTGAAACATACCTGGATACCGAAGAGCGTAACCGAACGACACTCCGGGTTTTGTGGAAGAGTATAATGACGATTCTGCGTTTGGGTGTCCTTAATGGATTGTACTGAAGAATATTGGCAGATGAAACTACTTGGGTAGTGTTGGAACTGCAAACGTTTTTTTAACGTGTTGTATATTGGGCATCCTCTGTAGTTGGAAGTGTGCTCATGTTACGTCGTCCTCATTGGCTTTGCATAATGCTGTAGCCTGTAGGTCTCCACATGCAACTCACACTGAGCGCAGGGTACAATAGGTCTTCGTGTGACCGAATTCTTGACAAATTGTGCATTGATACAGGCTTTTCCGCTTGTGTTGATCCTCAACAAATATTCTACGAGGTAGAAGGTATTGCAGATTATAGATGGGGTAAACTGAGTTTTTCTTTTTTTGCTTCGTTTTAAGTCTTAATTAAATTTCATTTATAGGCTTTATTTATGTTTGTTTACGCAGTTGGCGCTTTTATTTGAATGTAAATTAACTAAAAGAAAGAAGTGGCCAGCACTTACAGATTTGAAGTCCTAACAACTGTCCCCTTTCATGTTTGAGGTAACAGATCGTAAATTATAATTCTGGATCGATCATAAAATTTTATAATGGGGGTGCAAGTGCCCGGAGTCAGACCCAGAGCACTCGCGGAGCGATCGGGACAAAACGCTGGCCCGGCACATTGGCGACAGCTTTGCAGCCAGGCAAAGCCTCAAGCTGCAGTTGGATAGGTTCTTTAGTTTAGTCGAAAATTGTACTCCGGAGAATTAAGTATGCATAAAAATACCTTAGCCCTTACGGGCGTATGGAAATAAATAAAAATATAAAATAAATACTTCACGAGTCTTATAATTGTCGATCCAAGTGCAAGAAATTGCAAGTGAAAGTAAAATTAAAATCAACGACTCACGCGTACCAATACAATAAAGTGCAAGTGAAAATATAATTAAAAGTGCGGTCAATAACTGGCACTAGAAAAATACAAAAATCAAACTTGTGAGTAGGCTTTCTGTCCTAAGTGTTCGCTAATGCAAATATTTCAAAAATAAATTTCGTTGACACTTAAAATCTAATAAATTTTAAATTTTCCTATTTTAAATTGTGCAAAATAAAATAAACCAATTATGTTTTTTTTTAAATTTTTAGTAATACAAAATTTTTATTTTTTGATGCCGATTTTCCGTCACAAAGAATACAAAACATTTTTGTAATAAAACGTTCATTTTGATATTTAAATTTTGTTGCAAAAAATAATAGGTGCTAAAAAATTTTTTTTAACAAACCCTCGATTGAATTTTGTGGCACCCACGATATTTTTTTTATACTGATTCATGTATAGAAATAGCGACAACGTCTCATCAGACGAAGAAGTTCTAGAAGAATACAAAAAACTTTTGAAGACAAGAGTAGAATGGCAGAAATCAGAACAGAATCAATCTGAAAGAGATCGACACCCATCGACCAGCAGGGTACCACATATCCGAGACAGTGTTCTTGACTTTAAAAACGCGCGAACTCAGAACACAGAAGAAATGCAGGCTGAACAAATTGCGAGCATGGAAGCTGCCATAGCCTGCGCGCTCCAAAGGCAACAGGAGTTATTCGATAAAAAATTAGCTAAAATTATGGGGGAGTTATGCTCATTAAAGGATAAAACTCCGAAAATTCAAACTTTCCTGGAAATAGAAATAGAACCGGGGAAAGAATGTAACGAACCCCTGAAAATTGTAAAATCTGTCCCGGAATTCGACGGGAGACAGGAAAACTATGTTTCCTGGAGGCAGGCTGCTACTGCAGCATATAGGGAATTTGAGCCATACAAAGGCAGCAGCCGACATTACCAGGCTGTAGGAATACTTAAAAATAAGGTACGGGGCGCGGCAGCTGCTGTATTAACCTCATTTAACACAGTGTTTAACTTTCATGCCATACTGGCAAGGTTGGATTTTACGTATGCGGACAAAACTCCAGCACACGTAATTAAACAAGAGTTAAGTCTATCAAGACAGGGAGAACTGCCCCTTCTTAAATACTATGACGAGATCGAACGGTAGCTAACGCTTCTTACCAACAAAACAATCATGACTCACGACGCAACCGCGGCGGCAGTCCTAAATGAACAGCACAGAGATGGCGCTTTACATGCGTTCATATCTGGCTTAAAAAAGTCATTAAAAATAGCCGTTTTTCCGGCGCAACAAAGAGACTTACCATCAGCCTTGGCATTAGCTCAAGAAGCTGAGGCAAGTATTGACAGAAGCGCTTTCGCAGCCACCTTCGCCCGCCATAGCGAGGAAAAGATATTTAGGCCGAGCAATCAGCGACAAACAGGGTGGAAAAACTATTAACAGAACCAAAGCCAGGGGCGATAAAAAAGAACTCAAAAGGGATCAACTAATCAGGGCGGTTCTTTTAAACAAAGACCATATAGTAGTGCAGGTCCAAGCCAACCAGCGCCAGAACCAGCCAGACCCGGACGAGGCGCTACCTTTCAACATAAGCACATTGGCAACGATTAAAACGGATGGGTATACTCTAAGTCATACCCTCACCACTTGGGTGTAAATGAATTCGTCAATGCAAAGGTTAAACAACTTCTTGCGGACGGCGTAATAAGGCCATCCAAGTCCCCATATAATAACCATACCTGGGTTGTAGATAAAAAAGGAACCGACCAAAATGTGGCTAAAAAGAAGCGATTGGTTATCGACATTAGAAAACTAAACCAAAAAACCATAGACGATAGATACCCTATCTCTACCATCTCGACAATACGGTCGAATATTTGCTAGTCGAAATTTTTTACGACACTCGACTTTAAGTCAGGCTTTCACCAGGTAGAGCTGGCAGAAAAGGACAGAGAAAATATATCCTTTTCAATAAACAACGGCAAATACGATTTCTGTAGATTGCCATTCGGACTTAAGAATGCCCGAGCATTTTCCAGAGGGCCATCGAAGTTGTCTTTCGAGAAGGAATTTCAAAGATATGATATGTGTATGTCGATGATGTTATAATATTTTCCAAAACAAAAGAGGACCATGTTAGGGACGAGGATTGGGATTTAACAAAACTCTAATTGGCGGGCATGAGAGTGTCCCAAGAGAAGTCAAAGTTCTTTACAAAAAGCGTTGAATACTTCGGATTCATAGTGTCTCAAACAGGGCTACGAACTTCACCTGAGAAGGTCAAAGCAATAAAACAATTCCCCCCACCTAGAACGCTATACGAACTCAGATCTTTCCTGGGATTAGCAAGCTACTGTTTTTTTCTAACTTCATGCTTCATAAAAAACTTCGCGGCTATCGGGCTTAACGAAAATCCTAAAGGAAGAAAATGGTAAAACTAGCAAATATCAGTAAAGAAAAGTTGACATAGATAAGACCAAGGAACAGATGGAAACGTTTGACAGGCTGAGAGAGATCTTGGCATCAGAAGACGATCTGCTTTCCTACCCGGACTTCAAAAAGCCATTTGACTTGACGACTGATGCGTCACGCTTTGGATATCGCAAATTGGCCCCATCACTATGATATCACGAACCCTGCGGGACAACGAAAAAAATTATGCAACCAACCAGCGAGAGCTCCTCGCTATAGTTTGGACACTGAAAAACCTCCGGAATTATTTGTACGGAGTAAAATGCTTGCAGATCTTTACCGACCATCAGCCACTTACCTTTGCCGTCTCGGACAAAAACCCTAACGCGAAACTAAAACGCTGGGAAGGGATTATCGACGATCACGGCGCAAAATTAGTTTATAAACCTGGCAAGTCAGAACATAAACGTCTTAGAAGACGAAATAGACTCAGATGAAGCAACCATACACAGTGAACAGTCACGGACATACACCATAGACACGACGGACAACCCAGTAAACTGTTTCCGGACTCAAATCTTGTTAAAAAGCAAGGTGCGACACTTAATAAAAATTTCTAACCGAAAAAATCTGCTGAACATTTTACAAGATTTAGTCAATGCTAAGGTGGTAAACGCAATATATTATTCCCTACCGATCTTGGCATTTATCCAACACCGACTAGTTGAATTGTTCCCCAGCACTTCATTCAAATATACGAAAGGCTTCGCACAGGACATAGCGGATACAACCGAGCAAAGGGAAATTGTCATAGCGAACACAACAGGGCTCACCGAGCAGCACAAGAAAACGTAAAGCAATTCTTAAGGGACTATTTTTTCCCTAAATGTTTCGGTTAGCAACAGAAACAAACTTGAATTGCAAGACCTGTTCAATGGCAAAATACAAATCCAAGCAAGTGGTAGCAGAAACACCAATACCTTCTTTTGTGGGAGAAATTGTCCACATTGACATTTTTTCAACAGATGGAACCTTTTTAATAACATGCATTGAGAAATTTTCAAAATTCGCCACGGTTCAGGCTAACGCATCGAGGGCCATAGTGGACGTAAAATCCCCTTTATAACACATAATACATTTTTTCCCAAAAATCAAAACAATTTATTGCGATTACGAAAGATCGTTCAACTCCGAAACAATTAAATCAATTCTCCTGAATTATTTCAATATCACCATGGGCTTGCCTCTACATAGCACCTCAAACGGTCAAGTAGAAAGGTTTCATAGCACCCTGGCGGAAAAAATATGATGCTTGAAAATAGAGGGCAACTTAAGCGATACGACCGAACTAATTCTTTTAGGTTAGAAAAATTCATCTTGGTTTTTGTACTTACGGCTGTCAAGACGGACGCGACAGTAAAACTTAATGACTAAGTACGCAGACTTCATCCCAATAGAAGACAACGAAATTGTCATCTGGGAATCCTACGGATACCGACAGCACTCACCGAACGTGACGACTTACGAAGACTACGTCGACCAGATGGAAACAATGACGAAGACGACCACAAGACACCAGTCATAACGACGGATCTTACAAATATTCGCAAGTTGGTGACTACCTTAAAAATCCACCATAGGGCCGCTAGGAGTATTTACTTAATCGGGACAGCACTAAAAGTTATTGCCGGCACACCCGACTTTAACGATTCTGAGCAAATAAAATTCAATGAGAACAGATGAAGGACAAACAGAATTAAATTAACCGACCGAAACAATTAAATCAATTCTCCTGAATTATTTAATATCACCATGGGCTTGCCTCTACATAGCACCTCAAACGGTCAAGTAGAAAGGTTTCATAGCACCCTGGCGGAAAAAATATGATGCTTGAAAATAGAGGGCAACTTAAGCGATACGACCGAACTAATTCTTTTAGGTTAGAAAAATTCATCTTGGTTTTTGTACTTACGGCTGTCAAGACGGACGCGACAGTAAAACTTAATGACTAAGTACGCAGACTTCATCCCAATAGAAGACAACGAAATTGTCATCTGGGAATCCTACGGATACCGACAGCACTCACCGAACGTGACGACTTACGAAGACTACGTCGACCAGATGGAAACAATGACGAAGACGACCACAAGACACCAGTCATAACGACGGATCTTACAAATATTCGCAAGTTGGTGACTACCTTAAAAATCCACCATAGGGCCGCTAGGAGTATTTACTTAATCGGGACAGCACTAAAAGTTATTGCCGGCACACCCGACTTTAACGATTCTGAGCAAATAAAATTCAATGAGAACAGATGAAGGACAAACAGAATTAAATTAACCGACCGAAACAATTAAATCAATTCTCCTGAATTATTTCAATATCACCATGGGCTTGCCTCTACATAGCACCTCAAACGGTCAAGTAGAAAGGTTTCATAGCACCCTGGCGGAAAAAATATGATGCTTGAAAATAGAGGGCAACTTAAGCGATACGACCGAACTAATTCTTTTAGGTTAGAAAAATTCATCTTGGTTTTTGTACTTACGGCTGTCAAGACGGACGCGACAGTAAAACTTAATGACTAAGTACGCAGACTTCATCCCAATAGAAGACAACGAAATTGTCATCTGGGAATCCTACGGATACCGACAGCACTCACCGAACGTGACGACTTACGAAGACTACGTCGACCAGATGGAAACAATGACGAAGACGACCACAACACACCAGTCATAACGACGGATCTTACAAATATTCGCAAGTTGGTGACTACCTTAAAAATCCACCATAGGGCCGCTAGGAGTATTTACTTAATCGGGACAGCACTAAAAGTTATTGCCGGCACACCCGACTTTAACGATTCTGAGCAAATAAAATTCAATGAGAACAGATGAAGGACAAACAGAATTAAATTAACCGACCGAAACAATTAAATCAATTCTCCTGAATTATTTCAATATCACCATGGGCTTGCCTCTACATAGCACCTCAAACGGTCAAGTAGAAAGGTTTCATAGCACCCTGGCGGAAAAAATATGATGCTTGAAAATAGAGGGCAACTTAAGCGATACGACCGAACTAATTCTTTTAGGTTAGAAAAATTCATCTTGGTTTTTGTACTTACGGCTGTCAAGACGGACGCGACAGTAAAACTTAATGACTAAGTACGCAGACTTCATCCCAATAGAAGACAACGAAATTGTCATCTGGGAATCCTACGGATACCGACAGCACTCACCGAACGTGACGACTTACGAAGACTACGTCGACCAGATGGAAACAATGACGAAGACGACCACAAGACACCAGTCATAACGACGGATCTTACAAATATTCGCAAGTTGGTGACTACCTTAAAAATCCACCATAGGGCCGCTAGGAGTATTTACTTAATCGGGACAGCACTAAAAGTTATTGCCGGCACACCCGACTTTAACGATTCTGAGCAAATAAAATTCAATGAGAACAGATGAAGGACAAACAGAATTAAATTAACCGACCGAAACAATTAAATCAATTCTCCTGAATTATTTCAATATCACCATGGGCTTGCCTCTACATAGCACCTCAAACGGTCAAGTAGAAAGGTTTCATAGCACCCTGGCGGAAAAAATATGATGCTTGAAAATAGAGGGCAACTTAAGCGATACGACCGAACTAATTCTTTTAGGTTAGAAAAATTCATCTTGGTTTTTGTACTTACGGCTGTCAAGACGGACGCGACAGTAAAACTTAATGACTAAGTACGCAGACTTCATCCCAATAGAAGACAACGAAATTGTCATCTGGGAATCCTACGGATACCGACAGCACTCACCGAACGTGACGACTTACGAAGACTACGTCGACCAGATGGAAACAATGACGAAGACGACCACAAGACACCAGTCATAACGACGGATCTTACAAATATTCGCAAGTTGGTGACTACCTTAAAAATCCACCATAGGGCCGCTAGGAGTATTTACTTAATCGGGACAGCACTAAAAGTTATTGCCGGCACACCCGACTTTAACGATTCTGAGCAAATAATATTCAATCAAGAACACTTAATGAGAACAGATGAAGGACAAACAGAATTAAATTAACCGACCGAAACAATTAAATCAATTCTCCTGAATTATTTCAATATCACCATGGGCTTGCCTCTACATAGCACCTCAAACGGTCAAGCAGAAAGGTTTCATAGCACCTTGGCGGAAAAAATATGATGCTTGAAAATAGAGGGCAGCTTAAGCGATACGACCGAACTAATTCTTTTAGGTTAGAAAAATTCATCTTGGTTTTTGTACTTACGGCTGTCAAGACGGACGCGACAGTAAAACTTAATGACTAAGTACGCAGACTTCATCCCAATTGAAGACAACGAAATTGTCATCTGGGAATCCTACGGATACCGACAGCACTCACCGAAAGTGACGACTTACGAAGACTACGTCGACCAGATGGAAACAATGACGAAGACGACCACAAGACACCAGTCATAACGACGGATCTTACAAATATTCGCAAGTTGGTGACTACCTTAAAAATCCACCATAGGGCCCCTAGGAGTATTTACTTAATCGGGACAGCACTAAAAGTTATTGCCGGCACACCCGACTTTAACGATTCTGAGCAAATAAAATTCAATTAAGAACACTTAATGAGAACAGATGAAGGACAAACAGAATTAAATATCAAATTTCAGAAACCTCACAAATTCAATGAATCAAATCCATAAATTTGAAACAAATAAAGAAACCCACCCACCTTTTGGAAATTATTCTGGTAAAAAATATAATTGAAATCACGGATCTAGAAAACATTTTAGTGGGCTTAACCCTAGCAAAATTAAACGTAGGTCCAGCAATTCTGGATAGTCCTGATATTGGCGAATTCAAGGACAGACAGCTTATTGAAGTAGTTTGATGGAATTATTAGAGGAATCTAGTATTAGTGTTTTTCAAAATTCTGAAATTCTACATTTATTATTATCCCTAGCCTAAAATTTATATGTAAGATAATAACAGTCTACCCAGTTCAGAACCAGAAAAAAAACCTGGACTTTGTCGGTCTCTGCAAAACGACGGTCGGCGCCACCTTCAGCAGGGAACCCCAAAATGGTACCTCCGCCCAGCAAATAGTTTCTGGGGCTATTGCGCACTGCTCCACGCTCAAAGGTCACCTGGATCCAGTTACCATTGTGGATCATGGCAACCTCATCGTGAACCATGCCAAAGTGACCATAACCGACAACCTGAGAGCAAAAAATGTCTGGAACCTACCTAGTAATGTATTCTGACAAGGTAGCCCTCAGCGGAACTTGGTTCGTTAATCAATTGGGAAGTTCAATGAGAAAACCTGCTGCATAGTAAAAATCACGGCCCACCAGAACCGGCTGAGCCTCCCATTTCTTCACGAGCTGAGTGTGAGCAATCTCCACCACTTCGGGACCCCTAGAGAAGAACTTATACTGGGGTCCTTCCTCTGCAACTCCTTTGCCTTGCTACTTTCTTTCTGTGTTCCACCATTTGGCTCGGCTATCACTATCTAAGGGCATGAAGTCACACCAAACCATGAACTGACACAGATGTGGAACGAGCGGGTCCCCAGGACGTCGACCACTTGAAGGGGGGAGAAGTTAAAACAGGCAGTTCCCATGAAAAGAAACTGCCGAGTTGCAGACCATATTTGGTGGCCTGCACGCGCAGCGATGAAACCGCTGACCGCGCGTTCCGGGTGCAAGTGCCCGGAGTCAGACCAAACGCTTACCCGGCACCTTGGCGACAGCGCTGCAGCCAGGCAAAGCCTCAAGCTGCAGTTGGATGGAAATAAATAAAATACCCTACCGACGATTGCTTTTTAGGTTAGCGGGCTCTTAGGGCACTTGTTTTGAAAGTTATGTTTAGTGATCTTTGGTTGATTTATTTTTTAGTGATTCGCAGTGTAATTTTAATTGTCTTTAAACAAGTAATAAATTATAAAATACTTTTTATATTTTTGTAAAGGTAAATGGAACAAATATAAAAATCCGCATTTTTTGTTATACCCTTGCAGAGGGTATTATAATTTCAGTCAGAAGTTTGCAACGCAGTGAAGGAGACATCTCCGACCCTATAAAGTATATATATTCTTGATCAGCATCACTAGGAGAGTCGGTTCAGTTTTTAAGCTATCTGCATGAAACTTTCCCAAAAGATGTCTTTCTATTGCAGGTAGTATTACGGGTGTCCTAAGAGCCCGCTAACCTAAAAAGCAATCGTCGGTAGGGTATGAAGGCACCATCCGCTCGCAAAACATCGTCAAAAGCTGATTTAGTTTGAAGTTTTCTCAATCACTGAAGAGCAGTCGGTATTTTAAGTGACACGACTGCGATATGCGCTGTTCCCATCTCAGTGGACTGATTTCTATTAATTCGAATACATACATATATGTAAAACATTTTACTGCTACCACTGATTTGAATTTGTAAACAAAAATAAAATGTATGTTGAAATATTAAAAATATATTATAACATATAATATTCATATTTTGATCATAACCCAATAGTAAATACGTCCATATTCTTAGGGTAACAAGTTTGAAAAGTAGCAAAAGACAAAATATTCTTGGTGCGCCGAAATGAAATAAACGCACACATGCTCCCGTGTATAAGAATGCATGATCACGCATACATACAAAGACCAATTCAAGCGCAGGGCAGCCTTCTTCAAAAAGCGCCTCTCTGCGACTAAACGACTGAACTCGTGCAATGAGTGCGCGAGCATAAAAATGAGAATAAGAATGAGAGAGCAAAAAACCCTAATGCACACGAAGTGCAGGGGCCTGCTGCTGAGAGCTCGGGAGGCCTCCCGCTTTCAACTTTTTTGTGTCAAAATTCGGTGTATGAAATGACCAGTCTATATGTTGTATGGTTAGTGGTTCAGCTAATATAATTATATTTATATGTGTTTGTCGAAGAAGAGTCTCGGATATCGTTCTCATCCATTCTTATAAGTCAAACGAATGGAGAGAGTCCCAGTGCGCGTTATATCAACCAATTTGAAAAGTCAACTGCCCCACATGCGACTGACTATTTCACCACCGAACGTACGGTCCTTTTTTTTTTACCAGACACTGGGCCAAACTGACGACAACTCATATTGTCGTCCCACTCTTTTAGCGTTAAGCAACTATGAAAGGATGTCTTCTTTACCACACTGACGACAACACATGTTATCGTCCCTTTCTCATAATGTTGTGTAACTTCACATTAGCTTCTTCCGAAATTAATGTTCTTAGAGAACCATTGTCAACCAACGCTCTTAATGTTTTAAACCTCCATTTGAAGTTTTTATTTGAACGCGCGCTGTTGCTAATAAAGCATTTTCCCACTTCTTGCTTGTAAATATATTTTCTTTTGTAATGTTTTTATTGTAAATTATATGTAACATGAAATGATGGGTTTTCTTGCAAACCGGACACGTTTTATCGCTTTTGTTTTTTTTTTTACAAGAATGTTTTAGACATATCAAACACAAGTGTGCTTTCTTAACTTTATCCATTCTTTCAATTGGACTTAAGGACTTTAATTTTGACATCGAAATTTTTTGTGTTCCATAACTTTGCAAATGGGACAATTGTTAGTTCACAATGTTCTTACATTGCAACTTAATATTTTTTTACAGGCTTTTCATCCTGAAAAGAGCAAGTCAAACACAGCCGCTGCTTCAAAAAATCCATAGCATCCGATAATTTCTGGATGTTTTTGATTTTTTAGTATGACTCTCATATAATTGAAGAGTCTGAGTGTGGAACTTTTTCAGCACCATATGAGCAAATATCATATCAACTTCAATTTAAAAATGTGTCTCGCTTCATTTATTGTGTCAGTAAAATATTTTAATTGCCTGACAGAATCAACATTTAAAATTAAAAGTTCCATCAGGCGATTAAGCTGCACCGAGAAAATTTTACGATTGTTTTCGTACCGTTTGGTTGGAATTCCAAAACGGCATCGTAATTTTCTGCGGAACCCAACGACAACTTCTCGCGCCTAATAAAATTTTAGGGAGGCACTTCGATTCTCTTTTGTATGTATCAATTCGACATACAATTCTTGAAAGAGGTCCCACTCTTTAGCGTCTCCGTCAAATGTTCCATTTTTACCCACCATCTCCAAGTTACTAACAACTTTCTCCTTAATTTTCTCAATTATTTCAGTGGAAATATTCTGAATGTTAAATTCCAACTCCCTACGAGTTAAATCAAAATCTACACTACAAGCCCTAACTCTTGTTTTAATTTTGAAATATTTTGCCCGAGGAAATGAATATTTTTCCTAATATGCAGAGTTTTTTTTTTTGGCTTTGAGTTCATTTGAATTTTCCCTAAGCCGCTTAATTTTTCGTTCTATTAATGAATGTCTCTGCTCTTTTTTAACCTCTGCCTCTGATTAATTGTCGACAGCACCTGGTCATACCACTTCATTGTAAAATATTCACTCATTATTTGAGAAATTTCTACCACCTTCCATTCCAGGTTTACGTAACAGATCGTAAATTATGGATCTGGATCGATTGACAAAGTAACATGCACAGAGCTCATAAAATATTATAATCGAGGTTTTTATCTTATTTATAATATCCCACGTTTATCTCCTTGTTGATCCCTAACTTGGGAAAACATTCTTAAGTGCGTTAAGGAAGATCAGAACTGCCCTGATATCACTTATAGTTAAACGCATTCTATATATATTTTGTTTGACTCAAGTGGCTACTAAGTGTACTACTAAGTTGTAACGAACTGATTTTCTTTATTATCTGCTCGCTACGAATGTCGTGCGGCTAGCTCAGAAGATGTAAGTGTTCGTCCCACCAAATTTATATGTACGTGACCGCCCTTTTGACCAGTGAAAACACACAGAAAGATTGGGAGTATGCAGTGATCTTTTATTCGCCGACTTGACCCTCGGCCGGGGTGGTGTACTGGTTATGTAGAATTACGTCCTGCCGTCGTCTCCTTCCTACGTTGAACGCCTCTCCGGATCGTGCCGGCTGCGAAGTGGTGTCTTCCTCGCCGGCCTTGCTTGCGATGTCTTCTGCCACCTTTGGCTCGGCGGGTTTACAGGGACTAGGGATGCGTCACCGTTCCCAGACTAGGGTGAACAGGCACTGTGCTCTCAAGGCGTACGCCTTTCGCAGCCGCAGCCTCCTGTCCCTTGCTCTGTCCCGGCCGGTCGCACCGGACGTCGGCTCAGTTTCTACCTGACGGTTCAGGCGTACGCCGGAAGCCGCCAACGCAGTCTCGACGCCAGGTTGTCCTTGTCCGCCACCAGCTATCTCGACCAGCTCCGCTCCTTGTTGGCGACTCGGTAAGCTGCCGTTCTGGGACTCTAGCGGTGGACCGCTGTGCTCTCAACGCATACGCCTTTCGAGACACCAGCTGAACACACGCGCGTCCTTCCGGGCTAGTCGCACCAGGACCTTGTACAGTTCCTGCAGGACGATCAGGCATACGCCGGAGTTCGCCAATGCAGTCCTTGTAGGCAGGTAGCTAGTTCTGGACACTTTGCTTCTGAGCCCACGGTTCTTCGTCGAAGGACTCTATTTGTTCACTTTGTCGGACACGCCGGGTGGGATGCCAGGCTCAAATCGCGACAGAAGTTGTAACAAAGCGCCTGGACTTAGCCGTGTGATGCCGTAAGGACCTCAGCTACCTGTGTCTCAATTCGGAGACTTTAGCTCTAAGTCCCGAACGTCTCGACGTAGCGATCTTGTTTCCTTGATGATTCCACACGGCTTTACTTGCTCCTTCACGATGTTTCACTGGTTACTTGTTCACTTGATGACTGTTACTTGTAGACTTGATAGAAATCGACTGATCCAGCTTCCTGCGCTCGGCCGGCTTATATAGGCCTCCATTTACCGCTAGTTATCGGCGTCTCCTTGCCTCCTGGTCCAAAGTCCACGGTTTTACCATTCGACCTTTCGTCCTCTGTGCCCGGCACTAATATCAGGGTCCAAAGTCCGGTGCCGTCCCGTTACTTTCTTCTACCCACGGCCCTTCGCCGCTCTCTTGTATTGCTGTCCCTCTCGGACTCTCCTTGGCCTTGTCTGGTGCTCAGTTCACCACTCTCTCTCTCCGCACTACCGTTACTACGGGCGAATTCGCCGCGTAACTGGTAACTGGTAGGCCACTGCTTGCATGCGCTTACTCTGCTTGCCTCTTAACTTGTGGGGAGTTATTCAACTCCTCACATTCTCCCCTTCCTTCGGGAATGAAAAAGAGACTCGCTGTTCTCTCTGCCTTGGTATACTCCACATTCTGACATCCTTCCCTCGACGTGTCTTCTCCTCGTTCGCCTGTAGTCTTCCAGTCGACTCGCTCTTCCAGATGGTTCCCACGACGCTCACAGCTCCTTATGGAGTTCCACAGCGCCGATCCTCCTTCCAGATTTTGAATTTCCCGCCCAGACGTTTCCCCCGTAGACTTTTGAATTCCCGCCCAGACGTTTCCCCCGTAGACTTTTGAATTCCCGCCCAGACGTTTTCCCCGATGATTTTTGAATTCCCGATATGTCTTCTCCGTCGGATGGCCACTCTACATCGTGCCGATCGGTCTCCAGTCGTTATCGGTGTTATCGATAGTCTCTCGTGCGACTCTCTGTTGTATGGTCACTCTCCGTCAAATCGATCGGTCTCCAGTTGCTAACGGTTCCGTGACCCACCGTGGTGTTGCCACTTAATATATCGATGTTCCACGGTGTGACTCCCTGTGTCGATATTTCCCGTATTCGTGCCAGCCGATCGACACTATCGTGCAGCGCCAATCGGTCATAAATCGAAGCGCCCCCATCCCTTTGGGCAGATGAGGACATTTTCTCCGGGTAAGTTTTCTAATTTCTCCTTTTCTCCTTTCTCTCTGTTCTTTTCTCCTTTTTTAGCGTTCGGGACCTGACGAAGAGGGTGATGCGCCTTCTCCTGCACCCCCTCCCCCTCCCGGTTGGCCCTCGCAACTTCTCGTAAGTGAGCCGTTTGCTTCAATAACCCGATCTGACCCTTTTATCTTCGTTTCAGCATTCCCTTTGCCTGAAGACAAAAACTGCCCAACATTTGGACGACACGTGCTTCGCCTCACCCCCCCTTTTCGGTTGGACCCCTCATCCCGTTTCATATTTTACTGTGTAAGTACACCGCATATTCTGCTTTAACTCCTACTGACTTCACCCCTTTTTTTTTCAGATGCATCACATATTTTTCCTTTTTTTTGTTATATGGACAATATACATCCACCTTTTTTTTTTGTGTTTTTATTTGTGTGGCTGCGTGTGTGTTTTTTTTTTTTCTTCCCCCTGTACCAGTGCAAATTTGAGTTTTATGTTTCCTTTTTTTTTTATTTGTTACTGGGTAAATACCCTGATCCCCAACGGTCCGACCCGCACCCGGAACATGCGGCCGCCCTGCTGCACCAGGACGCACCTCTTTCCTCCTCGCCTTCATGCTGCTACGACCGCTGGGGCGTCGGGGATTCCCTCCGGCCAGTCCACCTCGACGACTTCCCTCCAGCGCCTCGGGTCCGGCGCTGAGGACTGCCGCATGAACGCGGGCCTCGTCTCCACCACCGGCGCGGAATACTGCCGCTTCAGGATTGGCCTCGGGGGTGCCACCGGGTCCGGCCACACCCACGGCCCTTTTTCCACCACATCCTCGGCGGGAAGACCTTCCTGCTCAACCCTTCCTTGCTGAGCGGCGACTACCTCCGGCGAGGCCAGCGGAGATGGGGTTGGGGTCGGCGTCCGCGTCGGCATCACGACTCCGGCGGGGCCCCCTGGGACTGCGGTCCTCCACAACCGTGGATCTCGACTGTTTCCCCGGGGTTCCTCCCACACTTGGGCTCCTTCCTCCTCCGTCGCTACAGTGGCCCCGTCCGGCCACGTCCAGGTGACGGTGTGCTGCCTCCACACGCGTCCTTCCGCCTCAAAGGAGCCGATCGCATGGCTGACGTGGGCCACCGGGATGTCCATCCGGGCGTAACCCGGAGGTCCCTCCTGCTGCCGCCGCTCCTGCTGCCGCCGCTCCTCCTGCTGCCGCTGCTCCTCCTGCTGCCGCCGCTGCTCCTGCTGCCGCCGCTCCTCCTGCTGCCGCTGCTCCTCCTGCTGCCGCCGCTCCTCTTGCTCCTCCTCCGATGCTGCTTCTGCCCACTCGGGGCAATACCTCGGGGTAGGTGGGCGTGCCGGGATCCATGGGGGTGGGGACGGGGTTTGGTTCTCCTCCTCCGCTGGGTCCGCTGCCCGTTCCCTTGGCTCCGCGACATACCTCGGGGTCAGGGGAACCTCGGGCGCCCCCTCCGCCTGGGGTGGCACTTTCTTGAGGAGGACTGGGTCGCCCCATATCCGGCGCTCCTCCTCCTCGGCAGCTCTCAGCGCCGCTTCCCACTCTGCCCGAGCGTCCTGCTCCTTACGCTGGATGGCTTCCTTGCGCGCAGCCTCTCGCTGCCTCCGCTCATGCTGGCGGCGGTACTCCGCTATTATGGCCTCTGTTTGGCGGGCCTCGGCTGCATGGTCATCGTCGGCAGAGTCCTGGTGGACCCTGCCCTCCGAGCCATGGGGAATACTCCCCTTGGGCCCCGCGGCCTTCCGCAGCCGCCACCTCCTGGCCTCCATCGTCGGATCGTCCACCATCACCACGTCACTATCGGAACTGACGGTGGGCTCCGGCGATGACGCCTCCGACCGTCGTCGGGTCCTTGGGATCCGTCGCGGGGTTCGGGGGGGCCGGACGACAGGCCTGTCCTCCGACCGTCCTTGCCCCGGTCCGGATCCTGCCAAGTTCTCGGCAGCCATCCTCCTGCGGGCCTCAGCTCTTGTCACGCGTGCGCTCATATTGATTCTCCTTTTCGAATTGGCCCCTCTTGCTGGCGGCTCTCCTGACGATGACTCGGTTCTTGGTCATTCCTTATGACCCTCCCGTTATTTCCCTCGGGCATCCCTTCTTCGGCTGTTCTCTTGCTCTTGCTTGCGATCCCGTTGCTTCTCTCATGTCGCCCTTCCCCGTGTGAGTTCGTCGCCGCTTGGGTTTTACGGTTCAGCTTTGCTGTGCCGTCTCTCCCTCTACTTCGGTCGACGCTGCCTTTAGTCTTGTTTCTGCCGTATAGACTCTAACGACGCTACGGTATGAGTTCCTGTGCACACGTACTAATCGTGCCGTTTCCTTCCCTCGATCAGTAGTAGTTTCAGTTTGTGTGCCGTATAGACTCTAACGACGCTACGGTAACCAACATGTGCATCACCTTATTCCATGCGGCGTCCCACTGATGACTCTGGCTTTATGCCCGACGCAGAATCAGTTTGCCTCGTGGTCTGGGTCACTGTACCTCCTTGTTTCCTGCGTTCTATATAGACTCTGGCCCATGCCCGACGCTATAGTCCGCCCCTTTTGTTGTTGTTGGCTTCTTGTGAGTCATGCGTTCTATACAGACTCTGGTATTTGCCCGACGCTTCCGCATCCTTTTGTCCTCGTATGATCGTGTTATCCCGCGTTCTATATAGACTCTGGCCTATGCCCGACGCTATAGTCCGCACTACTTGTTGCTGTTTGTGTTGCCACGCGTTCTATATAGACTCTGGCCTATGCCCGACGCTATAGTCCGCACTACTTGTTGCTGTTTGTGTTGCCCCGCGTTCTATATAGACTCTGGCTTATGCCCGACAATATAGTCCGTACGTTCTGTCGTTGCATGCTCGTGTTATCCTGCGGTCTATATAGACTCTGGCTTATGCCCGCCGACATAGTCTGTACCTTTTGTCGTTGCATGCTCGTGTTATCCTGCGGTCTATATAGACTCTGGCTTATGCCCGACGCTATAGTCCGCACCACCTGATGTTGTTGCCTGCTTGTGTTGTCCTTGCTTGTCTGTACCGAATTCTTGTGTTTGTTGTTTAAGCTCACTGACGTGGACTGTTCGTTCTTTTTGTGTATCCTTGTGGCGGATTTTACAAATGACTGGTGAGACGAAGTCTATTACCGTGTACGGTCCGTCGTATCTCGGCGCTAGCTTTGCCGCGAAACCCTCGGCTGCCTTTGACAGATGGTGCTCCTTCGCCCAGACTGTGTCCCCTATCGTTGGATTCCATTGCCTCCTTCGTAGATTGTAATGCCTGGCTTGGTCCTGAGCAGCCTTCTCCATGTTCCGGCGCACAATTTCGAAGATCTCCTTCATCTTATTGGCCTTATCTTCAGGCGTTTCCGTCTGCTTTCCCGTGCCGATGGTTTCCCTGTCGTACAGGGCGCTGGGCAGTCGAGGCTCCCGAGCCTGCGTGAGGAAACACGGGGAGTACCCTGTTGACTCCGACGTACTTGAATTTACCGCTAGCATAATCTCCGGCCACTTCTCGTCCCAATTCCTCTGGTTCTGTCCCGCAAACTGCGCTATCATGGTTTTAACTGTCCGGTTTGCTCTTTCCGTCGGATTCTCCTGCGGTGTATATGGTGCCGTGAATTGTTGCTTAATGCCCATTTCGTTGAGGAATTTTTTGAATGCACGGCTGGCAAACTGAACTCCATTGTCCGTTATTACCACCTTCGGGACTCCGAACCTAGCGATGACTCTTTCTCGGAACGCCTTTTGAAGTGATTCTGCCGTTGCTGCTCGCAGTGGCACCAATTCTGTCCACTTTGAGAACCTATCTATCAGAACTAGCAGCATCTGGTTGCCATGCTTCGACCTGGGCAATGGTCCGACAAAGTCCGCACATACCGTTGCCCATGGTTCTTCGGGTACTTGCGTCAGCATTTTCCCGGCTGCCTGCATCTGGTTGGGCTTGTACCTGAGGCATGTCTCGCATTTCCGTACGTGTGCTCGGGCGTCCCTATGCATTCCTGGCCAGTAATATCGAGCCGCCAGCCTTGCGATCGTTTTCCGACTTCCCACGTGTCCAGCAGCTGGTGAGTCGTGATTCTCCTTCAGGACTGTTTCCCTCAGCCCCCGTGGGACACAGAGCTTCCATGCTGCCACGTCTTCGCTGCCTGCTCTGTGCGGGATATGCCTGTACAATGCGCGTCCCTCCATGATGTAGTCCGGAAACTTCTGTGGCTGTTTGTTAATCTTCTCACACATATCCTTGATCCAACTGCATGTTCCCTGCGTGTCCTCCGGAGTTTCTTTAGCTAGCCTAAAGGCTTCTGGTAGAGGCTGTCTTGACAGTGCATCAGCGACCACGTTAAGCTGCCCCTTCCTGTATGATATTTCAAAATCATACTGCTGCAGCTCCAGGGCCCACCTCGCTATTCTTCCTGAGGGACTTTCGATGCTGTTCAACCATTTAAGCGCCATATGGTCCGTCACCACCTTGAAGTGGTATCCTTCCAAGTATGGTTTGAGCTTCCGGATTGCCCACACGATTGCCAGGCATTCCTTTTCGCTGGTTGAGTAGTTCTTTTCCGCGCCATTCAGGGTCCGGCTTGAATATGAAATGACCTTTTCGCCGCTTTCAGTTTCCTGCGTCAGGACTGCCCCTATTCCATAATCGCTTGCGTCCGTCTGCAGTACGAATGGTTTATCGAAATCTGGGCATGCCAGCACAGGATCGGCCACTAGCCTTGCCTTCACCTCCTCGAATGCTTGCTGGTGCTCTGAAGTCCATGTCCAATTCGTGCCTTTCCGCAATAGATCATTTAGTGGTTTTACTATTCGCGCAAAGTCGGGCACGAATCGCCTGTACCACGATGCTACGCCCAAGTATTGGCGCAATTCCCGGATGGTTGTGGGTGGTTCCAGCTCGGCTATGGCTGCTACTTTTTCGGGATCGGTGCCGATTCCTTGGTCAGTAACGCGGTGTCCCAGGTAAAGCAGTTCGCTTTTGAAGAAATGACATTTTTCGGGATTTATTCTTAGGTTAGCATGTTTAAGGCGTCGGAAAACTTCTCTCAGGTTCCTACTGTGTTCTTCCAGTGTCCGTCCGATCACGATGATGTCGTCTTGGTATGCAAACGCGTGTGGTGACATCTCCGGTCCAATAACCTGGTCCAGTGCTCTCTGGAAAGTCGCTGAGGCGGAATGTAAACCAAATGGCATTACTTTCCACTGGAAAAGCCCCTTTCCTGGCACTGTGAACGCCGTGAATGGGCTACTATTTTCTTCCAGAGGAATTTGCCAGTATCCATCTTTCAAATCCAGACTGCTTATGTATCTCGCCTCCCTCAACTGGTCCAATATGTAATTTATCCTTGGCATCGGATAAGCATCTTTGATGGATTTGGCATTGATCTGTCTAAAGTCGACACAAAGCCTCCACTGAACTGTCTTTTTCTTCACCATGACTATCGGGGAGCTGTACGGGCTTCTCGAGTGTTCTATGCATCCCTTCTCCAGCAACTCGTCGACTTTCGCATTGATTTCCCCTTGAACCTTTGGATTTTTCGGATAGTATCTCTGTTTGATTGGTTTGTCGTCCTTCATGGTGATTCGGTGCTCGGCTATGTTGGACGTTCCACTCATTGTTCGAAATTCCGCGAGCTCCTGCTCTAGGAATTTTTCAACGTCGTATTCCTCAGAGTTGGTTTGCACCACCGCCACGGACAATTTTTCCTCTAACCACCCGTTGTGCCTTCTTCTTCCTGGGATTACCACCGTATGTCCGGCACACCTTATTTCGGCGCCGACTCCCGTGAGGAAATTCCATCCTAGCACGAGCGAGTCTACTACTCCTGGTAGGATCAGCAGGCTCATGGGCAATCGCTTATTGCCGAATTCGATTTCCACCTCGAGCTGCGTGTGGAAATCCCGCTGCACCTGCCATCTGCCAACCTAACTTGCCTTCTCGTCCTTGTAATCTTTCCATAAGCAGCCAGTATTTCCGCCAGCTCCTCGCTTATAAAGCTTGCTGTTGCCCCGGTGTCGATTGTGGCTTTGTGTGAGGTTCTGCCAATCTGTACCGCTGCGGATTAATTCGCCAGTTAGTTTGGAGAGACAACACCTTGCGACCCCTGCTCTTGCCCAATGTCCGTGACCGCCACACCGTCTACAAGCTTCGTGTGGGTTCACGATGTGTGTCTGTGACCTGTGGGCTCTTGGTGCTGCGCTGGGTGGTCTCTGATTGGTATTGGGTGGCCTCCATAACGTGCTCTGGTGGTTGTAGGTGTTTGGAGTCCATTGGCTTGGCCCGCGATAGGAGCTTGGTGTCCGCCTTCTTCTTCGCACCTTCTACACGTGACTTGTTGTGGTGCTGTTGCTTTGCTTCGCGAGAATTTGTTTTCTTGAATAAATGCTTCTCGCTCTTTCTCGAGTTCTTCATACTCGTCAGCCAGCACCATTAGAGACTCTAGATCGTCTATCTTATACGTCCCCAGGGAAATCCTCAGGTCCGGCGTGCAGTTTTCCTTTATCTGCTCTAGTGTTTCCTTTGGGGAGTAGCCGAGTGGTCTCATCATGGTCTGCATGTCAACCATATAGTCCTTGATCGACTGACCTGATCTGCGAGCTTTGAGAAGAAACCCCTTGGCAGGAAATACGTTTGAAAACTGTCGCTGAACTCTCCCCATGTCCTCCAGTGTTTATTGTTTGATATGAACCATTTTAGGGCCTTGCCTTGCAGCAATTCAGGCATGGCTCGGGGAATGAGGTTCAGGTTCAAACCGTATGTGTTTGCTGACCATTCCACTTGTTCCAGAAACTCCAGTGGTTTCTCCGTGCCGTCAAACTTGAACGACCATTCCCTGACTTGCTTTGCGACTTTTGCATAGTCTGGTGCGCTAGGCCTTTGCTGTTCTGTTCTTCTTTCTTGGCTTGGGCCCCTGGATCTTCCTGCCTCCTTCATGCTCACCACGCCCAGGCTAGCTATGAGCTGTTCGGCGTCTGGGACTTGTAACTTGCCGCTCGAGCCTGGTTTGTCGTACAATTCCTCCAGCTCAGCCCAAATTTCCGCCATTCCTGGGTCGTTTTGTGTCTTCGTAACATACTCTGAAAGGGCTTTTCGCATGTCGTCCAACTTGCCCTCCAGGATAATGCCAAGCTTGGCTGCCACCTTTGGGAAATCCTCTTTCTTGAGGAGATAGATCCAATTTTTCCCCATTTCTGTTTATTGCTGTATTTTCACTGTCAGGACAATCACGTTGGGCGCCAGATGTAATGAACTGATTTTCTTTATTATCTGCTCGCTACGAATGTCGTGCGGCTTGCTCAGAAGATGTAAGTGTTCGTCCCACCAAATTTATATATACGTGACCGCCCTGTTGATCAGTGAAAAGCGCACAGAAGATTGGGAGTACACAGTGATCTTTTATTCGCCGACTTGACCCTCGGCCGGGGTGATGTAATGATAATGTAGAACTACGTTCTTCCGTCGTCGCCTTCCCACGTTGAACGCCTCGCTGGATCGTGCTGGCTCGCCGGGAATGGTGTCTCTCTCGCCGGTTTGGCTTGCGATGTCCTCTGCTGCCCTTGGCTCGGCTGGGTTATAGGGATTAGGGACGCGTCACCGTTCCCAGACTAGGGTGAACAAGCACTGTGCTCTCAAGGCGTACGCCTTTCGCAGCCGCAGCCTCCTGTCCCTTGCTCTGTCCCGGCCGGTCGCACCGGACGTCGGCTCAGTTTCTACTTGACGGTTCAGGCGTACGCCGGAAGCCGCCAACGCAGTCCCTGGGTCAAACGCCAGGTTCTAGACGAACGCTTCAACCCTACCCTCTCTGCTGCAGGCTTAAGAACTCGACGTATAGGTTGCTCACTCGACGCTCGTTGTTCGTCGTCCTGGGGTCCTCGCTGTCCTTGTTCTGCCTCCAGGTATCTCGACCAGCTCCGCTCCTTGTTGACGACTCGGTAAGCTGCCGTTCTGGGACTCTAGCGGTGGACCGCTGTGCTCTCAACGCATACGCCTTTCGAGACAACAGCTGAACAAACGCGCGTCCTTCCGGGCCAGTCGCACCAGGACCTTGTACAGCTCCTGCAAGACGATCAGGCATACGCCGGAGTTCGCCAATGCAGTCCTTGTAGGCAGGCAGCTAGTTCTAGACAACTTTCCTTCTGAGCACTCGGTTCTTTGTCGAAGGACTCTATTTGTTCAACTCTGCCGGACACGCCGGGTGGTATGCCAAGCTCAAATCGCGACAGAAGTTGTGACAAAGCGCCTGGACTTAGCCGTGTGATGCCGTAAGGACCTCAGCTACCTGTGTCTCAATTCGGAGACTTTAGCTCTAAGTCCCGAACGTCTCGACGTAGCGATCTTGCTTCCCTTGATGACTCCGCACGGCTTTACTTGCTCCTTCACGTTGTTCCACTGGTTACTGGTTCACTTGATGACTGTTACTTGTTGACTTGGTAGAAATCGACTGATCCAGCTTCCTGCGCTCGGCCGGTTTATATAGGCCTCCATTTACCGCTAATTATCGGCGTCTCCTTGCCTCCTGGTCCAAAGTCCACGGTTTTACCGTTCGACCTTTCGCCCTCTGCGCACGGCACCAATATCAGGGTCCAAAGTCCGGTGCCGTCCCGTTACTTCCTTCTGCCCACGGCCCTTCGCCGCTCTCTTGTATTGCTGTCCCTCTCAGACTCTCCTTGGCCTTGTCTGGTGCTCAGTTCACCACTCTCTCTCTCCGCACTACCGTTACTACGGGCGAATTCGCCGCGTAACTGGTAACTGGTAGGCCACTGCTTGCATGCGCTTACTCTGCTTGCCTCTTAACTTGTGGGGAGTTATTCAACTCCTCACATTCTCCCCTTCCTTCGGGAATGAAAAAGAGACTCGCTGTTCTCTCTGCCTTGGTATACTCCACATTCTGACATCCTTCCCTCGACGTTTTGGATCACGGGGAGCCACTTCATCCGAACTTGGTGCATAAATTTGGTTCCTCCGCCCGCGTTTCTTTACGAAACCGCCGCTTGCCCAACGTTGCCACAAATTGTCGACATCGATTTGCAGTCAACGGGGGCAAATAAATGGCACAATAGCACAGCCATACTCTTCAGCGGTTAGAAACCATCAGCACGTACATTCGCTGCATACGCACATTTGCGTGTGTAATTCGATTTGCCAAAATATCAAGGAAAATCGGTAGTCTAGGCACATATTTAACACCAGTTGAGCTTTGCCTAGCATATTATAATTTAATAATTAAAAAAGATTAATCGAAGGATAATAGGTTATACATAGACAATTAGTAGCCATCCACAAACGCTAGCTGGCAAATGTAAACGCCTCCTTCGGCTGTTTATATGTGCCGTGGTATCAAGAATGTACCGAGAACTGCAGGCTTCAGTATTGTGGTATCTCTTTCTCTCACACGTTCCCGTTGTCAACCAAGCGCTACAAACTGGGCGAGCAGACAAGGAGAGCACAAATGTGAGACTTCTTATGTAATTGAAGTAATTTGGTTCTTTGAAACGCAAGTAAACTACTAAAAACTGGAGCAAAGTCTCTCACGCCAGCTGCGTGCAAACAAGCGGGTTAATCTTTTTTGAAAGCTATGTTAAAACTAATTAAACCAATCTAAGGTTACCACGAACATTTCATTAAAAAACCAGTATTTTTCTTATGAAAATGTGTCATACGTGGTTTTAGATACATAGTTCCTTTGGCAATGTAAAAAACGTCTCGCCTTATTACACATACAAGCAACTCCCAGACAAGTTTACAGAACTTATGTGCCAGACCAAACAAAAGTTTTCTCAAAACCTTGCTTTAGTTTTGGACACAATCTTACCAGAGAAAGATTCAAGTTTCGAGATACTGCATGTCGTGGAATAAGACATATAGCTGTTGTCTGATTGTTGAATTAATGATTAATGTACAATAAAAAAATAAGGGACATTTGCAACAAGAACGAAGCCAGTTTTTGTATACTCGTTATTCCTGAATAAAAGGGTATAATAAATTCGTTGACGGATAAAAGTAAGTTATGGCAAATATTTTGATGATATCATCTTCTCAGCACCTACAAGAGAAGAACATGTTTAAAGCATAGCTCAATTTTTTAGCATTCTTTAGGAAATGACCTCAAATGCAAAAGGCGAAAATGCTTATTTTTTCGAAGGTCTAAAAACAATACTTGGGATTCTTTCAGACACTTAATGCTGTAAAAATATTTATGCCAACAATTGGAAGCCATCAAGGGTAAATTTAATTACTGTTGCAATTCCCTTAAACCCAATTCGTAGAAAACATCCTGCATATTGTTTTGGTCATACCGATATTCAATACCGATCTTCATCTGCTCATTGCAACGCCGATGCGCTATAGAACCTTCTTGCAGGCACAGATTTAAAAAAAAAAAAGAAGAAAAAGGAAAACTTCTCAAGCAAGTGTTACTCCAGCAAGCCAATATTTATTGCCTTACTTTAATTGCAAGTTTGCATTTAACAACAAGCTGCTTCGCGTACTCACAAATGCAAATTCCAGCTTTGCTATTTATTTATTGAATCTTTCCTTTCGAATACTAACAATAAGTGTATCAAATCTTATAGTAATAACCTAACTAACAGTCGTATAAGTGAGTTATGGGGCCCTGAGGTCGTTGCGTTGTAGGCGGGTTCTGCTGAAAACCCGAGTCAACCCTCTTGCGAGATGATTTGGGTGCACAGAGAGTTTTTCATTGTAGGTCGCTTTTTATTTTTCTATTTCATCTTTAACTGCAAGAACCCCGAGGTCCCTGTGGATGTTTTAGTGGCGAAAATACCATGGTGCCCCAGTGAAAGTTCTTAGGATATTGCCCATATTGCTGCTGCTCCAGATGGGCTTGAGAGTGGAATTGTACAGCCGGACCTTGTGGTCCAGACGCATGGGCGATCGATCGCTTAAGATCCAGTGAAAGCTTTTAGTTTTAAATGTAGTTTCTTTCATTCGATGTGTCTTCTCCAGGTTAGTCGTATGTCTAGGTGAACGCCGAGCTACGTTACTTCGTTAACTTACCATTCAATGATAGTGGAGGGCATATTGGCCTGTTGAGAGTAAACGTAATGTGTTTGCATTTTTGTTCATTTATTTTAATACGCCAGTCAGATAAACACCTCTCTACTACGATGAGGTGATTGGCTAGTTGTGCTGTTGCTCGGTTTTAGTACCTAGAACGACTTAAGATTGCAGTGTCGTCAGTTGTTAGATGTTGTTAGCTGCTTGTTCGTAGGAATATCCGCTGTATATAGGACGAACAGAGTAGGTTTAAGTGCGCTTCTTTGCGGGAGCTTCAAAAATATAGACTCTGTTGTAGAGATACGACACAAGTAGCTTTGAGTGCAAGTTTGTTTGGATTTTATACATGAGGCCATCGAACCAGAATCGATCGAAAGCTTGAGATACATTGCTGCAGCACCCCCGATGCTCGAAGGCTGTGCGAATTTCTGCTGTGATTCTGTTAACTTGTTCGATTGTACCATGGCTTTGACGGATGCCAAATTGATGTGCCAGGAAGACATTGTGTGCTCCCATATATGGTATTTTGATTGTTAAAAGGCATTATTCCAACATTTTAGACAGACACGATAATAAACTAATTGGTCTGTAGGATGACGGAATTGTGTGGTCCTCTCCGGGTTTCGGTATCATTAGATTTTTTCGGTATGGTAGATATTTTTCATTTTCTAGGATAGTAGCCGAGACGTGTTATCCCATTGAATAATCTCGTTAGCAGAGTTTGGAAGTTCAATTATCATTTTTAAGGTTAAAAGGTCACCGCCCGGAGCCTTTTTCGGTTTCAGCTCCCCGATGACTTTCGCCGTCTCCCTTGGCTGAAACAGTGTTGGTATGGTATTAGTTTCAGATTCAGATGTCAAGCAAAAGTTTCGGCTCTATCTTCGCTGCGGGCCCAGCTACCTCATGAACTTCTCATCAGAGTGAATGCTTCGATTGGAGAGCTCAGGTTTGGGTGAGCCCTCCACAGAGGATATTTTTTATTGGTTGGAGAAAGTTTTTCGATGTACCATAGCTGTGCATTTTCAGTGTCTTTCTTCAGGGCTCGGTTTAGTGTGCGTGCGGCTTCCTTAAGACGTTGTTTTGAGGATGGCGATCTGCTGGTTTGCCAAGCACGTCGCAGTCGACTCTTTTCCAGTATAAACTGTTCAAATTGTAGATTTTATATCTTCAAGAGCAACGGTAAAACAGTCGATGTCTGCTTCGATGTTGAGCTGCGGGGTTAGTTCTGTGCGATGTCAGCCTCTGGGGGTGGTCTGTAGTTTCTTGGCTTTGAAGAAGAGTAGGCGAATGCCTTCCTCTGGGAGTCACGAGTCGTGATCCCCAGTGCGTGTGTTTAGCATTATAGTTTCCTGACGCGTTCTCAAAGTAAGATTTAAAAAATCCATGAATTGTCTTTCAGAAATTTTAAAGCGAGGCGGACAGTATACGGCGGCTATAGAAAATATCCTCTGTCGAGAGCTCAGGTTTGGATGAGCCCTCCACAGAGGATATTTTCTATTGGTTGGAGAAAGTTTTTCGATGTACCGTAGTTGTGCGTTTTCAGTGTCTTTCTTCAGGGCTCGGTTTAGTGTGCGTGCGGCTTCCTTAAGACGTTGTTATGAGGATGGCGATCTGCTGGTTTGCCAAGCACGTCGCAGTCGCCTCTTTTCCAGTATAAGCTGTTCAAATTGTAGATTTTATATCTTCAAGAGCAACGGTAAAACAGTCGATGTCTGCTTCGATGTTGAGCTGCGGGATTAGTTCTGTGCGATGTCAGCCTCTGGGGGTGGTCTGTAGTTTCTTGGCTTTGAAGAAGAGTAGGCGAATGCCTTCCTCTGGGAGTCACGAGTCGTGATCCCCAGTGCGTGTGTTTAGCATTATAGTTTCCTGACGCGTTCTCAAAGTAAGTTGTAAAAATCCATGAATTGTCTTTCAGAAATTTTAAAGCGAGGCGGACAGTATACGGCGGCTATAGAAAGGTGTCCGTTACCTGGCTGCCCTATGATAGACGTGGTAAACAAGTATTTAGTTGCAAAGCTGTTGTTGTATTTTCTTGTGCGGTGCGTCTCTACCAGTATCATAATTTCAATATGATTTACATTCAGGAACTGTGTTATTTCAAGTTTGTGCCGGGGAAAGCCATTGGCTTTCCACATGGTTATTCATAGATTTGCCATCAATATTTTGGACTGCTTAGCTGCAAGCAACTGTAACACCATGTACTGGTTTTGAACCAGTGTTTGCATGGTCGCTTTCATGAAAGACATACATTCCATCATACTTTGTTACATGGTGCTTTGTGACTGTCCTGGGACCTGATGAAGGTTTCCTAGATTAGACTGGAGAGGGTTTTCCACTCCTGATCGACGGGCATTGGCGTATGAGAAGCCCTTCTGGGTATTAAGCTGACCAATTGAGCATCTTGCAGCCGTGCCGAAAAAAATTTCCGGGGTCGTTTTTATGTAAGTGTGCACGTGTTGAGGATTTTGATGGCGCATGGTTGTCACTCGTCGCATGCGGTTTTTCAACTCCTTGAAGACCACAGAGCCACAGTAGTTAGGCGTGTTGTTTCCAACGCAGTTTTCACACTTCTTTTTTTTTTTTTGGGTCTTCCTTGGTGGCAGGGCAGTTTGGGGAATTGTGAAATTCTCCACAAACTACTCAGACTGATCGGAGTGTGCAGTATGTCCTGGTGTGTCCATACTCCTTTATGTGGCTCTATCACCGTAATTTTTCGGTGCAATAGGTATTGCAGGTTATAGATAAGATGCCCTTCAGTGTTCTTCAAGACTCTGCTGTCTTTCTCCAGAAGTACCCTTCTCTTCGGATCGCGGAGCTTTGACGCTCTTTATTTCGTTCGTCGCTCATTGAGCTTTTTTCAGGGTGGCACTATTATAAAATAAATATGCACTTGTTTTAATCACATAATTATTTTTTTGAATTGAATAACTATTTATATATTTTTTTTTTTGTACATTTTTCGTTTGTCCTTAAAACATTCACTTTCTTCAACTTTTACCCGAGCTTGCGCGAAACCCGTGAGGTCACTTAAGATGCACTTAAATTTTGGCACTCTTTAAATTGGAAACCAATTAAATAACTGATAAAAATCAACCTTTGAAAATCAGCATATGCAAAAGTACAGGTACACCCAAAATTTAGATTCCCTTTTGTGCAGCTCAGTGCCCATTTGCAAAACAGTTATTTTTCAACAATACATATGACCGGTCGCCCTGCCGCACAATTAACCAAAGGACACACGAGGCCAAGTAGGTCGAAAAGTCGAGCAGTCACCGACAAAATATTTCGCTTTGTCGCGCGAAGATCCAGGAAAGAGTCATCCAACCAAATTAAAAGTAATCTTTAATTGGTAACAAAACCACGCCAAGTTTGAAAACTACTTTGCCAAGTAAAACCCTGCCTCTTCCAAGACCCGAGAAACTTCGTCTCGAAGACTTTGCAGGTCCTCAACGCATCCGGCGCCAGTCAACAAATCGTCAACATAAAAATCAGTCTGAATAACCTTTGCGACTTTTGGATGAGTTGCTTGTGCCATCTCTCCTAGCCGCACTAAACACCGAATCGCCAAAAAGGGTGCTGTCGAAGTTCCATATCTAACTGTGTTTAACTTAAAGATTTTCAGGGACACGGAAGGATCTCGTCTCCGTACTATGAGCTGAAAGTTTCGCTCAGGTTCTTCCGCCATCACTTGGCGATACATATTTTTAACGTCAGCCGCAAAGGCAAACTAATGCATTCTAGACCTAAACAGAGTCGAGTACAGCTCCTCTTGGATAGTTGGGCCTACCATCAAGATGTCATTCAACGCTACCTGCGTGGAAGTACGGCACGATGCATCGAAAACTACTTTCAACTTAGTTAAAGTACTTTGTGGCCGTAGAACGCATTGGTGCGGATTGAAAAAGGGCGGAGTATTCGGATTTTTGTCATTGGTGGAGGACATGTGGCCCATTGAAACATATTCCTCCATGAATTCAAGATACATCTTCTTCAGCGAAGGGTCCTTTGACAATTTCCTTTCTAGTGACAAAAATCTACGTTTCGCAACTTCGTATGATGAACCAAGAGTATTTGAGTACGATTTGAACGGCAAACGAACCGAAAATCTACCAGACGACAATCTTTGAGTATTTTTCTCAAAGTGTTGTTAACAGAGTTGTTTCTCAGGTGAGTGGACCTTAGTCTTGGGCGTCAAGTTCTCCACAAACCAAAATTTCTGCAGGGTTGTGTCAATTGACTCCAACGCTTCTTCCCGGCAGCTGAGATGTACAATTTTTTCAGAATTTACTTTATTCTCAGACGCACATCTCCCTGACACTATCCATCCTAGAACTGTCTCTGTAAGTTGTAAGTTCAAGACCCTGCCTTATCCAATAGAAAAAATATCAAAGAATGCCGTTACGCATATCAATTTTTTGGGGCTTGAAGTAGAATGGATCTGCCAACTCAATTTTTTTTTGGCACCCTCCACCCGCTGGTGTTCACCGTTTGATCCGGATATTTTTCAGGATCCAAAAATTGGACGACGCTCGAGCTAATACAAACCCGCCACTCGCCACAAACGAAAAACTTCTATTTCCATTCTTTTTGGGGTTAGATTGGGTCTGCTGAACAGTTTTTTGTTATCGCAAAGAGTCATACAAGGCTGTGACCGTGTCGATGAGGGTTCTCAAAGCTGTAGCTGAAGGCTGGGAAATTTTTTGCAATTTAAAAAGTGTCGATATGTTGTCAAAAAAAAAAAAATATTATTTTGTTTGCATTTATTTAAAATCGCAATCAGCAATGACTTTGTCAATACGGCCTCTTCCAACTCTTCGCGGTATAAATCTTTTGTATCTTTCACTTCTATTTGGTTTTGAAAAAGTAAAGCATTTTCAATTTGCGTACTTAGAATATCTAATCGACACTCGTGCTCAACCGGATTCATCTCATCTCGTTGGTGTTTTTAGCTTTTCGATATCCTTGGTTGCCACTGCGTTTATTTGTATTTACTTTTGTTGGTATCGTTAGTGTTAAATATTTGGTTTTATTAATGTTATTTATTTGCTTAATATTGTAAAAAAAACCAATGAGTAATATACCGAACGCACGCAGTGTAGGGGAGCTAAGTGCTGAGAGAAAAACAGCAATAAAAAATCGGTGTCGTTGTGCGTGTGTATGTGTACGCGGCTGGCGGCTCTACTCATAGGCATATGCTAACGGAGAATGATTCACTGACCGATAACTAAGGGCAATGAATATATAATAGTTTGCACTTATTGGGTCGACGACAAGTAATTTTTGCGATTTTTACACGAATGCAAAAAGTTGATAGATGGGCCAAATCACAGTTAACAAAACGCCATAGATTAACTTTCAACATTTAGCACTCTATACCTGGTTGGCCTATTCGACAACTGCAACTTCGTTTTTTAAATCCTTATTCCAACGGCAGCAGGCAAATTAAACAATTAAAGTTGTAGCGCCGACGAAGAAATGCCTTGGGCAACAACAAAAGGAACGGCAGAAAAGTTCCAACGACGAAATTTATTTCGGAAGAGAAAGTTTTCTTACATGTCGCGAAAGCAGTCACCATTGACGGTTTAAGAGTCCCCTGATCCGTTTTCAAAGAAAAACGTGCTATCAATGCCACCGACTACATACCGCACCAAACAGTCACTCGTTGTGGGTGCATTTCCTTCTCCAAGACAACATGCGCATTTTTTAAAACTATAAATGGACCAATCGCTCTTCGAATCGTTCCTTGCGCAATTTGAAAAAGCATAAAAACCGCATTACCCGCAACCCGTAACCGCATTGTCGGAGCTATTCAATAAAAAAAGATTTGATAGCCGTTTCATGGGTCGAACTTTACGATACCTTTGAGAAAGCTTTTTCCACATTACGGGTAGAAAAAAATGATTTATAGCTTGGTTTGGTTTGTGATTCGCTGACTACTTTCGTCGTTGCCTCGTGAGCAAAGTTCTGTTGTTTAATGTTCATTATGCACATGTTTTAATCATTATACCAAATGATAAAAATAGATTACTACAATTTATTTAGTAATTCTGACAATCAGCTCCCGCAAAATACGTTCACTATCTAAGGGGATTTGACCTTTAACTCTGAGAACAGAAAATAATACCATTTTTATCTCATATTTTTAGGCCTGTGTTATATCAGGGGAATCTGGAGCTGGAAAAACCGAAACAACCAAATTTATATTGCAGTTTTTATGCTCAATCACTTCAGACATTTCGTCGTGGGTGCAACAGCAGATTTTAGAGGCTAACACCATTTTGGAAGCTTTTGGTAAGTTCCGTTTATTTTTCGCAATCGAAAATGGCAATAGAAAGAATCACACGAATACAATTACACATTGTCTTTCTTTTTTCTTTATAAGCTGCTCGGATGTGGACAAACAAATTTATGTTAGTTTCAGATTGATATAATTTAACTAGGATAAACGAAACAGAAGCAAGCCAAAGTTAATCTACCCTTGCATCTATTACAAAAATTAAATATATTGTAATGCTGTTCGATCCTAACAAAATGAGAATCGTTTTTCCAAAGTATTCATTCATTTCCATGTTTATAGGTATATTTAAATAAAATATATTCAATAAGACCAGCGAAGATATAATTTTTTTCATTTATTTTTCCGATTGTTCCTATGAGAGCGTTTGGTCCGGCCCAAGTGTAATCTAGTCTAGTTTTCGTAGAAACGGATGAACTGGAGAGCAGGCTGACATGGCTAAATCAACTCTCCTAGTTATGCTGATCAAGAACTTACACGAAAATCATGCTGATCAAGAGCATTTATCAAATCTGTCACTATTAGGCAGGCTTATAAATCGTCACTAGAAAAACATTGGAAAAAACAGAAACCCAAGCAGCTTTGATACAAATAAACCGCTAAAAATATGAATACATAATGCCTTCTTAAATCAAATCTCCTAAATAAAGTATTTAACTTTGAGTATTAATAACTTAAGAAAACAAATCATAGTGCAACTTGAAGAAGTTATGTTATGTTAACCTGTTTTTTTTCTTATTAATTGAGGTTTCGGATTATAAGATCTGTTATCCAAGAACACTAGAGTCCTATGAATGAAAAAAATCTTTTAATTAATTTTATTGATGATTTCTTGGAAAATGGAACTGTCTATAAGCAAGGCCTTAAAAGTTATAAATTATAATACACTGTTTGCTTCTATATAATTTTTCATTTAACGTATCTTTTATTGTCTTAGTAATGTAAAAAGTTGTAAAAAGTGCTAAATTAGCAATTCATTTATACCGACTGTTTTTTTTTTTTTTAAATTGTTCCAAAAGGAACAACGATTCAAACTAACAGTTAAGATAATAACAAAATAATTAGCACAACATCTTGCAAAATGGGTCGCACAGCTGTATTTCTAATGCCGAAGTAAGAGAAAAGAAAGAAACAAATTTATAAAGAAAAGCCTTCGAATAGAACAGAAAGCGGAACAAATAAAAAATTACGCAATTTTTGGGTTGTGTGCCGCTTATAATTTTCTACTGAGCTGAGCAGTGTTGCTCTCTATGTATCGTCCAATTATCCAAATGTCAGAGTATATAGTTTTTCAAGTCTTCTTCTGTTCATAAGTCTGGATAGTGACCAGGAAAGTATGTGAACGGGTGTCTTCTAATGATTGACGAACATAAAGGATTAATTTTTAAATATCGAAGCATGAATAAGATTTATAAAAGTGTTACACGCAGTGTCGTAAAAGTGTATGCCCAAGGAAAGTGTGGGTATTAATATACCCTTGAAAATCCGTAACTTGGCCGCTATGCAGATTTCGATGCCGCTGAAGCCGAAAATTTTCTTGGCTTTCTGGCGAGTAGAACTACAATCAGTTATTATATGTGGCTTTCAAGTGAGCCGCCTATCCAAAATGAGTAGAAGGCCGTGTATTCGATAGGCAAACCGTCTAGAACGAGTCGATAGGGGCTAAGCCTGGCGAGTAGAAAGGTTGCGTGTTGGAACACTATTCCAAAGGCGAAGCCAATGCCTTAACCTCGTATAGCAAGTCCCAGAAACGCAGTGTCATCGACTTAAGTAGCTGTGGGAGTATGTCTGGATCTAGGCGAAGGAAAATCCACTGTGAAGATGGTATAGAGAAAAGGCCGAGTACACTTCCTTAAGAAACTCCAGCCAATATAGACCGTGTTTGCAGGCTTTGATCCACGAACATCAACTAGGAAGGTTCTATCGACAAGAAATGAGTGAAGAAGACTAAAGTATGCCAAAGAAAGAATTGGCTTAAGCTTTTGGAGTAAGCAGCAGTGCCAATAGCAATTTGATGCAATGCTTTGCAAATGTCGGGCTCTTCTGGAAGCTGTTGCTCGACGCAAAACTGGAATTTCCACAAAGCCACTAATAAGTTAACTTGTGCTTGGCGCAATTTTTGCTCGTCGACTCTTGTTTCTTACCAGGAAAATATTTATCAAGCTTGCTCTCCGTTTTCCTCGCAAAGCTCACCCCACTTACTTCCAGGTTTGAGCTACTCATTCATAGACCAGATGAAGTCCATGATAATGAAAAATATGGAACTTTTTATGATTCAGTTTAGAACAGGAGCTATGTCTAATCTTGGTAAGCATATCTCGTTTTATCACTGGGGGTCATATTCGGTTTTGGGGTTGTAGTCGCTCGTCTCCCGGAAGTGTTGAGCTACTTGACAATTTAAAATATTCTGGTATATCAGTTCTTGCTACTGGAGGCCATACACACTTTTAATTTATTGCCATCTGACTCATGCTCAAGACTTAGCGTTCTTTAAAAAGGGCGACACTCTTTTGAGAAAAGCTCTTTACGATGCTACGTCGGACTTTTTCCTGCTCCAGCATAGTAAGATTGATCCTGATGCTGATCGTGACTTTGAACTGTGGGCCTAAACGCCTCCCAATTCATAAGGTACTCATACTCCCTTCAGGTGGTACTTGGGTTAATAAGGACGACGAAATAGCCAACGAATTTGCTATATTTTTCGATGGAAGATTCGAGCTATTTGATTTGGCCACAGAATAGGATGCTGCTGCATCGGTAACTCTTGACGTGTAGTCTGCTCCTGATTTAGAAATTGTGACTACTGATGGCAAGGAAAATAGTGTCAAAATCAAGAGGTTTATGCCGAATAAGACCCCCTGGTTGTGACAGTATTGACGGATAAATGGCTAAGGCCCTTCCATTGGCTGCAATTTCCTTCCTAAGAAGCATCTTAAATGCTTTGATTGTTTTAACATGTTATCCAGAGCAGTGGAAGCACGCAAATCGCTGACCACCAGTTTGGTTTTAGGAGTATCCGCAGTAATGCAGTCTTTGAGATGAAAAAGTATAGCTATCGAATGTTTCTGGACATGAACAAAGCCTTTGATCGTGTTTGGCACTGCGTCTTACTGTATAAGGTTACGCCAATTCTATCCTTGACATATTTCTGTCTTTTTCGTTAATTTCTTGTCGGTAGAACCTTTTTTTGTTAATGCTCGAGGATCAAAATCTTCCTTCCTAAATGCAGACATTCTTTCAAAGCAACGTAAGTCGATGACCCTGCGTTTCTGACGCCGAATACTTCCCGAAAAGAGGCCACTGACATGGTGCAGGACATTCATACACGTTTAAAGCATGGGCTTGGCGGTGGAACCTTTTCACTCAAAAGGCTAAACACCTTTATCCTTGGGCCTATTAATCACAATGGTTAAATTCCGCTACTATTAGAAACCCGTAACTCAGCTAACAAATTTTCAAGTAAATATTAACCGAGAAATGAATTGGGTTTTATGTGGCGCAATCTACCGAACTGCGTTGATAACACTACAAGCAAAGAGCGAAAAGCCTTGATTTTATACATACATTATTATTTTGCAAAATTTGTCTAGCTTATTTTTTAGGAAGGTTCACAAAGTTGAAAAAAACTGATATTTACTTATATTTATATGACTATAAATTTACACCCTCATTTTTCTCTCTGGATACATTTTCGTGTTGCAGATTACGAAGAATATTCTCCATAGTTTCACCACCTTTCGTAAATTTAAAGCAGTCGTGTTTTTGAGTCGCTCCGCCAAATATTCTCTGATTTATCAGCAAATTGGCCAATCTTATCACCATCCTTTTCCATTCAATCCGCCCGCGTCCGACAAATTCTACTCTCGCGAAATAGTTTCCCGGCTTGTCCTCGCCCGAAGGCCCATCTCGGTGAATTTTTGGTCTCCGACACGCGGAAAAGGACTTGTGCGCCCCAATCACGGAAGGGACCAGTAAGCAAGATACGACGCGATCAACTCCGACATCACTCTCTCTCCCGACGTCCATGAGAACCTTCGGCGTTCCCCCAAAATGACTCAATTCTCTAAAGGACTTCTAAATCTGACTGAGATCTGAATCCCGGCCAGAGAGCATCCATACAAGTGGCGCCCGAGCAGGGACACCGAGACTAGCTAGAGAATCATCAAAGTGGCTTAAAGACCCACTGATAAAAAACAGGGAAGAGTCAAAGAGTCGGTTCGAAGACAAAACGAACCGATTACATCCGATCTCCGAAAGGACTTAGAAGACTTGAGAAGGATGTTAACACAAGAATTAAATCGAAGACGACAACAAACAATGAGTAACCCCAAGGAATGCGACGGTGAGTACGAAGAAGCTGATTTTATTAAGAATCCAGGTATAGGAGTCCGCTGGATATACGCTCGCCGAAAAGACGAACTCAGCTCTCTCGCCCTGGAGTTTGTTTTCGAAGCCGACGGTACCGTCGAGGAGACCAGGAAGGCATTCGTCAACACAGGGTCGTTCCCACAGGATGTGTGGGACCGACTGGCTCAGTTGCAGGAGCAATATAGCAGCCGGACCCCAAGTCTGAATCCTCCAGGAAGGAACGGTGAGACGGGACAATTCACGCAATCCCTCACCATTCCCATGACATCCGGGGCTACATCGATCGGGACTCCAGCCCGCCATCGAGGGATACACCCAGGATCGACACACGGCACCCGCTTACCCGCCAATCTACAAGGGCGAGACACACGGAATAGCGCGGCTCCCACTCAACATCCCGAGAAGATGCATAGGTGGAATTTACATTCCGATGGAAGTTCGGATCCGCCGCGCTCGAGGAAAAGATGACGACGTACAGGATAAATCCAGAGGACGTCCCCCACGCTATGTCCGAGATCTTGGAGGGCCCAGTGGCACGGTGGTTTCGCACGAGCCATCTAAAGTCGGTGAAAAATTTAATACTATTTTGTATTAACAACGCGAAAACTTTGTGAACGCAGTAGTTCGAGACGATTTTAATTTGCGAAAAATTGTGAAACTATGTCGAAAGCGCGACGAAAAGGAGTGGCTACGATGATGTTCGATGGATCACTAACAATTATATTTCAATAATTTCTCTTAGAACCTAACTTATGCTACGGTGGCGAGAGACGGGGCGAATTCGCAAGAGCGAACAGACGAAAGCTTTATTGGCTCCCGCTCTCGCCCTACAACTAGTGATTTAATTACAAGCGCTGAGTGCGCAAACACCGCCCCCTCTGAAGGGACGACGTCCTTCAGCCCAGAACGGGCAACAGGGCCAGTCGGTGGACAGCTCGCCGATATTCGCCGTCCTGCGTCCTGACGTCCGCCACGCGAACCTTGCTATCGGCGCCGGCGTGCACCGCTACCACTCGTCCGATCCTCCACTGCTGGGGCGGAAGGTTGTCTTCTGCGACGACGACGAGCGCTCCCACGACGAGGTTGGGCTCCCCCTGGTGCCACTTGGACCGCTGCTGGAGGCTGGAGATGTACTCCCGGGACCATCGCTGCCAGAACCTGTGCCTGAGAGACGAGACACCTCGCCATCGTCGCAAGCAGGTCAGGCTGATCTGGTCCGGGAGCGCCGCTGATGGTGGGGCCAGAAGAGGGCCGCCGATGAGCAGATGCCCGGGGGTCAGGGCCTCGCCGTCGTTCGGGTCGCTGCTTAGAGCGCCGAGGGGCCTGGAGTTGAGCACGGCCTCCACGCTGGTGAGCAGAGTTCCGAGCTCCTCCGCGGTCAAGAGGTCTTGGCCTACCGTCCGAAGGAACAGGTGCTTTGCAGACTTCACACCTGCCTCCCATAGTCCGCCGAAGTGCGGTGCTCTGGGCGGTATGAACGCAAACTCGCATCCTTTTTTTGATGCGAATGTTTCGATACCGCCCCCCTGCTCCTCCAGACGGGCTCGGAACTCTCTCATGTGGCGATCTGCGCCGACGAAATTGGTGGCGTTGTCGCACCACACCTTCTCCGGAATCCCGCGACGACTCACGAACCTTTGAAATGCCAACAAGAACGCATCAGTGGTTAGGTCAGACACTAATTCTAAGTGGACCGCTTTGGACGCAAAACAGACGAACAAGGCCACGTACGACTTGTACAGTGGCTTACCACGGATACGATACGTTGTGCTGAAGGGACCACAAAAATCAACGGCACAAATATTGAACGGGCGGAGAGCCAGATTTTCTCGCGCAGACGACTTACGAGAGCTCGTGGGCCAGCGTGACAGTTCGTAACGTGCAGGTATGACACATAGGATCTGACGAACTGTGAGCTTTTAGACAGCAACAACGGGAATTTGGCTTCGTACGGGATAGGAGCATTCAATAACCGACCCCCAACTCGTAGCAATGTCGAGGAGCACCAATCTAATTTATTTTCCTGAAGAAAAGAGTTTAACTTTTGAATATTCGTTGCTACCGGTTTATTCTTCCGAATTTTACTTATGTCGTCCCTGAACTCGTGAAATTGGACAACTTCGACAATTTTATCAAAAGCGAAATCCAGTTCTCTTGGCGAAGTACTTTTTTCAAAGGGCTTCGACACCTTTCTGCACCTTTGAATAAAACGAAAAACCCACACGAAAACTCTCAGAAGCTTCGGGTGCGACGAAAAGGACTCTATTTTCTGAAGCACATAATTTGGCTCTGGGCTGACTACGAGAGCTATTGCCGATTTGCGTAGCTCCATCGACATTACATCAGCCGGCAGTTCGAAATGTTTATTTACAGGCCAAATTTTTTCTGAGTCTAGCAAGAACGAAGGCCCACTGAACCAAATGGACGTTGTAAGCTCCTCTACGTCACATCCTCGGGACACTATATCTGCTGGGTTTACTTTCGTGGGAACGTGTCTCCAAATTGCTTTCTCCGACCACTCCTGAATTTGTGCAACCCGGTTCGAAACAAAAACCGACAACGACGAGGGATGGGTTTTAATCCAGTGTAAAGTGATCTCGGAGTCTGTCCACAGGAAAACATTCTCAATGGGAGAATTTAGCAATGGCCTGACACGATTATAGAGATCTGCTAAAAGGTGAGCTGCACACAGCTCAAGGCGAGGCAAAGTTTTCGTCTTGAGGGGAGCTACTTTCGATTTGGCGGTCAATAAAGACACTTTCAAACCTTCAGCAGTTTGAGTCCGAATGTAGATGCACGCTCCATACGCTCGCATGGAAGCGTCAGCGAAACCATGTATTTGAATCGGGCATTGTGGATCTGTGTTGACGAATCGCGATACCTTAATTTTAGGCAGCTGCAGAAGCGTCGCTTTAAACGTCTCCCTCGACGTGAGCAACTGCATCGGTAGCGACTCGTCCCAATCTAATTTTCGAAGCCACAGTTCCTGCAACAACATCTTTGCCTTTGTGACCAAAGGACACAAGAGGCCAAGTGGGTCGAAAAGTCGAGCAGTCACCGACAAAATATTTCGTTTTGTCGCGCGAAGATCCAGGAAAGAGTCATCCAACCGAAATTGAAAGTAATCTTTAACCGGTAACCAAACCACGCCAAGGGTCTTGGTTACGTCTGAGTCTGCCATAAGTGGCATTACAGCGCTATCAGATGCGGATAACTCTGGGCAGTTTGAAAACCACTTTGCCAATTCAAAGCCTGCCTCTTGCAAGACCTGAGAAACTTCGTCTCGAAGGCTTTGCAGGTCCTCAACGCATCCGGCGCCAGTCAACAAATCGTCAACATAAAAATCATTCTGAATAACCTTTGCGGCTTTTGGATGAGTTGCTTGCGCCATCTCTCCTAGCCGCATCAAACACCGAATCGCCAAAAAGGGGGCTGGCGAAGTTCCATATGTAACGGTGTTCAACTTAAAGATTTTCAGGGACTCAGAAGGATCTCGTCTCCATACTATGAGCTGGAAGTTTCGATCAGCTTCGTCCACCATCACTTGGCGATACATCTTTTTGACATCGGCCGCAAGGGCAAACTTATGCAATCTAAACCGAAGCAGAGTCGATTACAGCTCCTCTTGAATAGTTGGGCCTACCATCAAGATGTCATTCAACGCTACCTGCGTAGAAGTACGGCTCGATGCATCGAAAACTACTCTCAACTTAGTTGAAGTGCTTTGTGGCCGTAAAACGCATTGGTGCGGAATGAAATAGTGCGGAGTATTCGGAATTTTGTCATTGGTGGAAGACATGTGGCCCAGTGAAACATATTCCTCCATGAATTCAATATACATCTTCTTCAGCGAAGGGTCCTTTGACAATTTCCTTTCTAGCGACAAAAATCTACGTTTCGCAACTTCGACGAACCAAGAGTATTTGGGTCAGATTTAAACGGCAAACGAACCGAAAATCTACCGGACGACAATCTTTGAGTATTTTTCTCAAAGTGTTGTTGACAGAGTTGTTGCTCAGGAGTATGGACTTTAGCCTTGGGCGGCAAGTCCTCCACAGACCAAAATTTCTGCAGGGTTGTGTCAATTGACTCCAACGCTTCCTCCTGGCAGCTGAGATGTACCATTTTTTCAGCGTTTTTATTATTTTCAGAGGCACATCTGCCTGACACTATCCAGCCGAGAACTGTCTTTTGTAGGATGGGGAATTCAGGCCCCTGCTTTATCTGGCCAATAGATAAAAGTTCAAAGAATGTTTCAGCGCCGATAAGCATATCTATTTTTTGGGCTTGAAGAAGAATGGATCTGCCAACTGAATATTTTCAGGCACCCTCCACCCGCTGGTGTTCACCGCTTGATCCAGATGATAACCAGAAATATTTTTCATAATCCAAAAATCGGACGACAATTGGCTGTTCCCTACTCGCGACTTCACAATCGTGTGTATTTTTTTTGTGGCTTGGGCATTAGTTCCACCAATGCCTCGCAAGCTCATGCACACGTCCTCTCTTGTAATTTTGAGCCTCTGAGCGAGCTCGTCGGTTACAAAGTTTATTTGTGAACCAGAGTCGAGCAACCTTCGAGCTAATACAAACTCGCCGCTTTTTGTTTGGACGCTCACAACAGCAGTTGCAAGAATGACTCGATCCGATGCATTCGCATGCAAAACATGCGAAGTGGATGGAGACTCCTGCATGAGCGTGGGCTGAGAAGGAGGTGGCAACGCGAGATTTGTGTTTGGGGCATATATATGTAGCAAAGTGTGATGTGAGGAATTGCACACTCTACATCTGTTCGATTTGCATTTTTTGACAGTGTGACCCTTTCTTAAACAGTTAATGCATAAGGGTGCTCTTTTAGCGAAATCGAATCTTTGCTGAACTGTCAGGGCTGCGAAGGAAGCGCAGTTTCCAATCTGATGTTCAGCTGAGTTGCAATACATGCATTGAACAGAGTCGTTCCTGGCAGCGACAAACGAAAAACTCCTATTTCCATTCTTCTTAGGGTTAGATTGGGCTTGCTGAACAGTTTTGGGTTTGGAAGCCTCTTCTGCTACCATGTGTTGGTATCGCCTGTTGAGGGCCGCCTCACATTCGCTCCAAAGTGGAAGCGAAGTATAATCTAACTGTTCTTCCCATTTTCTTTTAGTTCCTGCATCGACCTTGCTCATTACCAGATGTATTAAAATGGCATTAGTAATGCGTCTATCATCCCCAATAGACAGCAAGGAGTCATACAAGGCTGTGACCGTGTCGATGAGGGTTCTCAAGGCTGTAGCTGAAGGCTGGGAAATTTTTTGCAAATTAAAAAGTGTCGATATGTTGTCAAAAAAAATAAGACAATCATTATCGTACACCCGCTTCAGGCTAGCAAGGGTTTTGGGATAATTTTCCGCAGTGACTTGGAAGGCCCTAACTGTTCCTAAAGCGTCTCCAGCTAAACACGAAATTAAATGATTGAATTTTTCAATATCGTGTAAAGTGTCATCTTTGTCAACGAAAGTTTCGAAAAGGCTTATAAAATTTTTAAGTTCGGAGTGTTTTCCGCTAAAAGTTGGGAGTGCAACGCTCGGCAGACGGCATTGAGGCGGGCGATTTGCTGGCGGAGCGGATTTCTCGATATTATTTTGTTTGGACTTATTTAAAATTGAAATCAGCAATGACTTTGTCATTACGGCCCTCTCTTCCAACTCTTCGCGGTATACATCTTTTGTATCTTTCACTTCTATTTGGTTTTGCAAAAGTGAAGCATTTTCAATGTGCGTATTTAGAATCTCTAATCGACACTCAAGCTCGACCGGATTTATAGATAATTTAGCTTCTTTTAAGTGGCGATAAGTTCGGTTAATACTTTTCATGCAAACATCTCGTTGATGTTTAAGCTCTTCGATATCCTTAGTTGCCATTGCGTTTATTTGTATTTATTTGGTTGGTATCGAAGAGGTGTTAAATATTTATTTTTATTAAATTATTTTTTTTTTTTTTGTTAAATAATAAAATAAAAAATCAACGAGTACTATACCGATCGCACACGGTGTAAGGGAGCTAAGTGCCGAGAGAATTACAGCGAAAAATCTAAATAGGGTTTTTATATTTTTTATATAAACCCTGCGACAGTATATGCCGCACGCACGCACTGTAGGGGAGTTACCGCTCAAGCTCAAGCGTACCGAAAAAAACGAACAAACGTTTAGGCAGACCGAAAATTGCACTGCTGCAGCGATCGAGAACGAAAACGACAAAAGATAACTCGAAATAGCGGCAGCGGTGTCGGTGTGCGTGTGTATGTGTACGCGGCTAGCAGCTCTTCCTATGCAGATGCTAACGGAGAATGATACACTGACCGATAACTAAGGGCAACGAATATATAAGCCTGACGCCAAAATGCGCGCAAAATTATGAAAAGCGCGGAAAAATTGGAAAAGCGCGGGAAAATTCTGAAAAGCGCGGGAAATGTTCAAACAAACTGCGGCGAAAGTTATTGCCGCTAATTTTCTGAGAGCTACACTTTTCACAATTTGCACTTTTTTCCAGCTATTTTTATTTATACCCTAAATTGGTGCTCAATACGACGAAAGTTGGGGGAATTAAGTTCGCACTAATTGGGTCGACGACGAGTATTTTATTGCTTGTTCTTTGGCCAAAGCGATTCACATATAATTCGAAATAGATTATGTTTATTGTAGAATTTTGGTTGTTAGTACATGCAAATTTTTATTTCTTGGTTAGAATGCTCACTATCTACCGATTTTTACACGAATGCAAAAAGTTGAAAGATGGGCCAAAACACAAAACGCCACAGATTAACTTTCAACTTTTGGCACTCTATACCTGGATGGCCGACTTGATAATTGCAACTTCCTTTTTGTCTTCCATTTGGCGGCAGCAGCAAATTGAGCAATTAAAATTGCCGAAACGTCAGGCGCAACTTCAAGAACGGCAGAAAATTTCCAGCGACGAAATTATTGAATTTAATTTATTGGCCGAACCGACACGAATAAATTGGTTGTTGTTGGTATTGTTTATAGTTTTCACCGACAAAAAAAATTAAAACTCGCGAACTCTACTGCTGATCACGTCGGGGTCACCATGAAAAATTTAATACTATTTTGTATTAACAACGCGAAAACTTTGTGAACGCAGTAGTTCGAGACGATTTTAATTTGCGAAAAATTGTGAAACTATGTCGAAAGCGCGACGAAAAGGAGTGGCTACGATGATGTTCGATGGATCACTAACAATTATATTTCAATAATTTCTCTTAGAACCTAACTTATGCTACGGTGGCGAGAGACGGGGCGAATTCGCAAGAGCGAACAGACGAAAGCTTTATTGGCTCCCGCTCTCGCCCTACAACTAGTGATTTAAATACAAGCGCTGAGTGCGCAAACAGTCGGCTTCATGGGGAATTTTCCGGAGGGAATTCCTCGACTTCTTCCTACCCCCTCGATATTTCGAGCGGTGGGATGACGAGATACGGACCCACGTGCAGCGGAGAGGAGAGCCTTTCAAAACTTACTTGATCGAGCTCAGAACCAAGATGCAGCAAGCCGGCTATCGAGAAGAGGAAGAATTGTACCGAGCATACGAAAACATGGCTCCAGAATACCGTCTATACATTAATCGCAGTGAATTCGTGACACAGTTGACCCATATGGACATACAGCGGGCTTGTATCCGCTGCGGAGAGAACGGACATTTCCGACGGAACTGCCCCAACCCACGTCGGGATTTCTGTTGGGACTGTGGGTGACCAGGAGTATTAACCATAGACTGTCATAGCCATAGAAAAGTCTCCACCGGAACCCGAGTGCGGCGGAGACGAACGAAGCAGCAACCCGACCCCAGTGAACCCCCCGTTAAGATCGCATAATTCTTGTGATGGACTTCCTCAAAGTAGCGGAAACACAGGTGCGATGTGGGCGAGCCACCCTCGACTTGCAATCTCAATCCCAAGCGGTAGGAGACCCTCTGTTACAGCCAGTACTTATAAAGACGCGAGGCAGCCAGGAGGAAACGGTACACCCTGTTGAGGTTGGGGCCCATTTGGGAACTGCCAGGCCAGGAGAAGCTGAAGCCCTCAGCCCTATGCCTACGCGGGCTACGACCTCAAACATCGACGCCGGTGCGCCCATTAGGATGGGGACGGTAGAGCACGACGAGCAGCGACAGAGCGCACCATTGAGTCCGGCCCAACAAGGCTTCATAGATCGAGAACTGGCCTTATTCGAGAGGCTGCAGGGGCTGTCTCACGTCGCCGAGCACACTATCGTCATGCGCGACGATAAGCCCGTAAAACAAAGGTAATATCCCCGGAACCCCGCGATGCAACATGTCATCGATGCCCAAGTAGACGAACTGCTCCGTATTGGTCAAGAAGAAGATTGGCGATTGGCGCATTGTGTAGACTATCATCAGTTAAACGCACACTCAGTGCCCGACGCCTACCCAGTCCCGAGAATCAACGAAATTCTGGAGAAATTACGCCACGCCCGATACATATCCACGTTGAACTTGAAACACGGCTATTGGCAAATACCCATGAGATGGTCGCCAATGTACGGCATTCACGGTTCCTGGGAAAGGATTGTACCAATGAAAGGTCATGAAGTGTTGTTTCTTCAAGAAGAAACTCGTTTACCTCGGTCATGTCATCAGCAGTGACGGAATTCAGACTGATCCCGAGAAGGTGTCGCGATCAACGGGCTGAAGGCCCCCTCAAACTTAAAGGAACTCCGTCAATGGATCGGGATGGCCTCGTGGTATCGGAGATTTCGACCAGAAATTCATTTTGCCAAGAGACGCGAGTGACGTCAGCTTGGGCGTAGTTTCATCCCAGGGCACAGAAAGTCAAGAAAAGATCATCGCATACGCTAGCCGCCGACTAACCCCCGCGGAACAGAACTACACGACCACGGAGAAAGAGTGTCTGCCCATAATCTGGGCAATCAGGAAGATGCGGTGCTACCTGAAAGGGTACCGATTCGAGGTCGTTACCGACCATCTAGCTCTCAAGTGGCTAAATTATATTGAGAGCCCTTCCGGCCGAATAGCGCGTTGGGCGCTAGAATTGCAGCAGTTCAAATTCGACGTACGCTATCGACGAGGGAAATTGAACGTCGTGGCCAACGTGAGGTACTTTACGGCGCTGTCGAACTCGAGGACCACTGCGACTGGATCAAAAAGAGGAAAGATCAAATACATGAAGTCCCCGAGAAGTTCTCCGACTATATGATCGAAAATGACCAGCTCTCCAGGAACACGGGATACCGAGCTGACGACGAGGACTACCTTCCGTGAAAGCTCTGTGTGCCCACTTCCCGTAGAGGCCGGGTCTTACATGAGTGCCACGATTCCCCGACCGCAGGACACTTGGGAGTCCAAAACACGATCACACGTCTGACGCAAAGGTATTTCTGGCCCGGTATGTATCGCGACGCGAAACACCATGTTCGCCATTGTGAATCTTGTCAAATGTTTAAGACGGAACAACCAAAGCGGCTGGTAAGATGCTAACCCGTGTCGTCAGTGAACCTTTCGACATTCTCTGCGCGGACGTTGTGGGCCCACTACCCCGTTTAAAACAAGGAAATTCTATGCTTCTGGGTTTTCACGACGTTTTCTCGAAATGGATAGAATTGATACCACTCCGGAAAGCCACCGCAGCTCAAGTGCAGAAAGCGTTTCGGTATCGCATACTTGGGCGAGTGGGCATCCCCCGGAAGTTCGTATGCGACAATGGAACCCAATTCATTACACCGTTACGAAGTTCACATCTCCGAATTTGGTACGCCTACAGCGCCCACCTCAAACCACACTATGCAGAAGCCACTCCAGATAGGATCGACGACAGTGTCGCCGGACTGAGTAACCCGACACAGTAAGCAGCATGCAGCCGCTGAATAGTTTTATTAACCATTGCATAACCATTGTATAACCACTGTATAACGATTGTATAAGCCTCGTATAACCATTGTAAAATATTAAGACTACCGAGTCCTTTGTTAGCTACACCGTCAGGTAGGGAGCTCGAAGAGGTAGGGGGATACCAATAAGCTCATGAATAACAAATATTGAGTTGGTAGTATGTAAGGTTGTAGTTGTAAGCGACGTATTATGAATAATAAATAGTAAGTTGAGACCGAATATTAAGTCATAGCTAAGTTCCAAACCCGAGCGGCAACTCTAGCCGATATTTAGCAAGTTAATAGAAAATACTACAAAAGTAAGGAATATACCAGAAATCCCGAATGCGAGATAAAGGGAGCGTGGGGAAGGTGGTCACACTACGATGGAGTTGCCGCTCTCTTGTGTCGGAATGGTAAGACGGGACAGACGTGTCTCCCGCAGTAATTTTTCGTGTAATCCGAAGTAACACGCCACGATCGCGCGACGGCACGCGGAAAGTGAATAAGTGGGCTGATCAGTGTTCCGAGGTTAGTGTAGATAATATTCCTCTTCGTTAAGGAAATACGGTTTAGCGGACTGGTAGGAGGGTATTAGGTGAATAAAGAAATCTAGAAAAAAAAATAAAGAAAAGGAGTGATTTGTGATTTTTATTCGTAGTCGATCAGTAGCTTGTCTCCTCGTAGTGCGTGCGACCTGTACGCGGACACGCATCCCGCCTGGTCTAAAAATAAATAAATATTTGTAAAAAACTCAACCAGAAACCTGTGCGGGAATAACTCAAAAATTGCAATTAATAAAAGCTAACTTATTTTGTGTGGAAAAAAAGATTAAGCAAAAAAGTTAAACAACAAAAAATTCTGGAGACTAACTGCAAGCCGCAGACCTCTAAGAAAAAATAAATCTGTGCGAAAAAACTAAATCAGAAACCTGCGCGAGAGTACCTCAAAAATTGCGATTAATTAAAGCTCACCTTTTTTTGTGTAAAAAAAAAAATTAAACAAAAAATCTATTTTTTGTGTGAACAAAAGGCTTAAACAAAAGCTACTAAACAACAAAAAATTCTGGAAACTAGCTGCAAGACGCAGCCGTCGAATAAAAAATAAATCTTTAAAGAAAAAACAACTCAATCAGAAATCTCAACCAAAAACCTGTGCAACTATAATTAAAAAATTGCAGTTAACACCCTAAAACAAAATGTATTAAACAACAACCTTCTGGAGAATAGCTGAAGGGTAGAGCACTCGCTGTTTACATCATCTTCAAGGAAACAGAACCTGGTGGATGGGCAAATCGTAGCCTTAGAATCTTTAACGGAAATCATGTAAGCGAACTTTTCGTGAAACCATTTAAATTATTCGAACGTTCCTTGAGATTAAAAATTTTTATAAAAATACTCAGATTACTTAAAAAAAATTATCACATTAAGAATACAACATTTTTGCTTTTTACAAAAATAAACAATTTCTAGTCGTCTTGTCTGTGAATTACAAACTAAAATTTTTTTTTTTGTGTACGCAAAAATCTATGTCAAATTCTGAGAAAAATCAAAATTCTCGCGGTGGAGAGATAGGAAATCAGATCCAGATAGCAGCGAGGAAGAGGGACTTGCATTAAAAACAGAAACCATAGAAAATAAGATATTAAAAGACTTAGATGAATTAAAAGCCTACAAGAAGTTTACTGTCACAATGTCGACCGATCTATGGAAACAGATGTTTGAGGTAGCTGTACAGACAGCACTTTATCAACAAGCTCAGTTATTCGAAGCAAAAATTAAAGAACTCTCTAAACAGATAAAGGGGTTAAAAGTCACGCCACCCACAGTAGAAGAGTATGAACAAAACTCTATAATAGAAGGAATAAAATGCGATGAACCGTTAGACATCTTAAAATCTTTGCCGGAATTTGACGGCAAGCAGGAACAATATATTTCTTGGCGACAATCAGCCACAATGACATAAGAGGTATTTAAACCATTTGAAGGTAGTTCAAAGCACTAGCAAGCAGTAGCTAATATAAGGCACAAAATAAGAGGATTGGCTGATGCCGTCCTAGACTCCTTTAATACTGTTTTGAATTTTAAGGCTATCATAGCCAGATTAGACTTAACCTATGCGGATAAGACGCCCATATAGGTGATTCAACAAGAACTTAACCTTATGCGGCAGGGATACTTGCCCTTGATAAACTATTATGACGAAATCGAAAAAAAACTTACTTTGTTAACAAACAAAACGCTGATGTCTCATGATACTGCAGCTTCGACAGTCCTGAAGGAAAAATATAGGAGCGACGCACTGCATGCCTATATTTCAGGGTTGAAAAACTTTCTAAAAATGACAGTTTTTCGAGCAAAACCAAAAGATTTGCCCACTGCCCTCGTATTGGCACAAGAGGCACAGTCTAGCCATGAACGCAGTGTATTTGCAGCCAGCTTTGCAAGGCACGCTGACGAAAAATTGGGAAAACCTCCAATTAAAAATACTAATTGGCGGCAAAGCCGGAATTCTAAACAACCACATTTCAACCCAGAAAACGCTAGTTTCTGGCTTCGAAACTTTAAACAAAAAAATCAGGGTCAATCAGTACCATAACCAATGGAAGTTAATCCCTCCTTACGGTCCCGGCAAACGACAAATTCCTACATTTGATATAAGGGAAATGTCCTGAGTAACAGACAAAAGGTAAATACCACAACTCAGGAACAGGAATACACCGAAGACTATGAGATACAGGCTCAAGCCAATATAGAGGAACTCGAGGATGATTTACTCCTAACCGAAGACTGTAATTTTTTAGAGGGGAGTCCCTGCTTCCGTATATAAGTCGAAGGATAGCGGGGAAAATGATTCGACTTTTTATAGATACAGGTGCATCGAAAAACTACATAAAACCTTTGCCTGGTCTGACACACATAAAAAACGTGGAGGAACCTTTTATGGTCCCTTCATGGCTCCACTAAAATGGAAAAAATATGTAAAATAAACCTATTTAACGAAAATTCGTATATTTTTATTTTTGAAAACCTTAAAGAATTCGATGGCATTGTTGGTCTAGATCATTTAAAGAAAGTAAATGCTTGAATTGACCTTAGTACCGGTACTTTAAATGACGATGATGTCCCCAATGCGGTAAGAAAAGCATTTAATTTAATGATCACTAAGAGGGCTGGTGCATTCGCAGACTCAAATCAAGTCCTACCATATAATATAAACACGATTGCAACTATCTGCTCTGACGGGGAACCCGTGTTTTCTAAGCTAAACCCTTACCCAATGGGCGTATCTGAATTTGTCAATACAGAGGTTAAACAACTTCTAGCAGACGGTATCATCAGAAAATCATGATCGCCTTACAACAATCCCGTGTTGATAAAAAAGGCCACGATGAAAGTGGCAACAAAAAAAAAAACCTCAGTTATCGATTTTAGGAAACTAAATAAAAAACAATTGTCGATAAATACCCTATCACTAGTATTTCTACTATAATGGCAAATATGGGAAAGGCCAGAATTTTACAACATAGGTCCTCAAATCAGGTTTTCACCAAATCGAGTTGGCAGAGATAGATAGGGAGAAAACCGCCTTCTCTGGTAATAACGGAAAATATGAGTTCTGTAGATTACCTTTTGGACTCAAGAATGCACCCAGCATTTTCCAAAGGGCAATCGACGATGCTCTACGGGATCAAATACCAAAGACATGCTAGAACCAGGTCTTCTGACGCTCGAATTTGTTTAAGATTTTCAAATGATTCTAATTGTTTGGGTGATAACTTAATTTCGATTTCTATTGATTGATTAACAACGTACGCTTCCGCGAACGGCTTAGGGGCTGTGTTGTCACAGGAAAACCGTCCAAAAACCTGGATCTCCAGAAAAATCAGGGACAACGAAATGCATTTAGCCACTAATGAGCGTGATCTTCTAGCCATTGTATGGGCACCTAAAAACCTGAGAAATTATTTGTATGGGGTGAGAAAATTAAACATTCATACTGACCATAAACCTCTGACGTATGCAGTATCCGAAAAAAATACGAATGCCCTTATAAAACGCTGGAAATCTTCTATTGACGACCATAACGCAAACATTTTCTATAAACCAGGCAAACAAAATGTTGTAGCCGATGCCCTCTCACGACAAAACGCGAATCCTTTGCAGGACAACTCCGAATCTGATATCGCTTCCATTCATAGCGAAGATTCACTCACGTACACCATAGATTCAATGAATAAACCAGTAAATTTTTTCCGTAATCAGATAATTATTGAAGAAGCAGATTTCCCATCTACGAGAACCTTTATTCTATTCAAAGAAAAAACCAGATATATTATTCGTTAATCCGATCACAAAACACTTCTAAAAACACTATTAGACGTAGTAAAAACGGATGTCGTTAATGCTATGCATTGCAAACTGCCAATTCTTGCTTTTTTTCAGCATAAACTAGTCGAGGCATTTCCCTCGACGACATTCAAATATTGCAAGTCCCTAGTAAAGGATAATCCTGACCAATCAGAACAAAAGGAATTAGTAACTTAAGAATAAAATAGAGACTATCGAGCAGCTCAAAAAAACGTAAAGCAGATAATTAATTGTTTCCGTAATCAGGTAATCATCGAAGAAGCAGACATCCCATCTACGAAAGCCTTTATTTTTTTCAAAGAAAAAACTAGACATATTATTCGTTTATCCGATCGCGAAACAACACTATTAGACGTAGTCAAAACGGATGTCGTTAATGCCATTCATTGCGAACTGCCAATTTTTGCTTTTATTCAGCATAAACTAGTGGCGGCATTTCCCTCGACGACATTCAAACATTGCAAATCCCTAGTAACGGATATTCCTGACCAATACGAACAAAAGGAAATAGTAATTTTAGAATATAATATAGCCCACCGAGCAACTTAAAACAGATTCTGCGAAACTTTTTTTTCCCAAAGATGCTTCGGCTAGCAACGGAGGTAACACTTAATTGTAAAGTTTGCTCTATAGCAAAGTACAGCCGTCACCCTACAAGTCAAATAGTCGGCCAAACGTCGATACCCTGTTGATCAGGAGAAATTCTCCATATAGGCATCTCACATGTATTGATAAATTTACTAAGTTCACTGTTGTACATCCGATCGCATCCAGAGCTATCGTGGATGAAAAATCCCGAATTTTAAATATTGTGAATTCTTTTCAGCAATTAACTGTGACTATTAAGACTATTAAGTCAATATTATTGAATAATTTCCACATTAACATTGCAAATGCAGCCCCCTTGCACAGCACCTCGAACGGACCGGTCGAAAGATTCCACAGCACCCTGGCTGAAATAGCGCGTTGTCTTAAAATCGAAAATGAATTGCACGACACTAAGAAGGGAATTTGGGAATCTTGTAAACTCAACTAATATTACTTTATATGAACTTTACGCACTCGAAACAACGACTACAATTGACGTATTGAACGTACTTACAGAGTTCATCGAATTGACCTTAGTACCGGTAGGATTGAACATAATTCAGGCTCGGAAGATTTGCAATTTGCTAAATATAAGGATGTTAATTTAATCACTTAAAATGTCGATGATGTCCCCAATGCGGTTAGAAAAGAATTTAATTTAATTATCACTAAGAGGGCTGGGGCTATTGCAGACCCTAATCAAGCCCATCCATATAATATAATATAATAGATACAGGTGCATCGAAAAACTACATAAAACCTTTGCCTGGACTGGCACACATAAAAAACGTGGAGGAACCTTTTATGGTCTCATCCCTTCATGGCTCCACTAAAATGGAAAAAAAAATTTTAAATAAACCTATTTAACGAAAATTCGTATTTTTTTATTTTTGATAACCTAAAGGAATTCGATGGCATTGTTGGTCTAGATCATTTAAAGAAAGTAAATGCTCGAATTGACCTTAGTACCGGTAGGATTGAACATAATTCAGGATCGGAAGATTTGCAATTTGCTAAATATAAGGATGTTAATTTTATCACTTAAAATGTCGATGATGTCCCCAATGCGGTTAGAAATGAATTTAATTTAATTATCACTAAGAGGGCTGGGGCTATTGCAGACCCTAATCAAGCCCATCCATATAATATAATATAATATAATAGATACAGGTGCATCGAAAAACTACATAAAACCTTTGCCTGGACTGGCACACATAAAAAACGTGGAGGAACCTTTTATGGTCTCATCCCTTCATGGCTCCACTAAAATGGAAAAAAAAATTTTAAATAAACCTATTTAACGAAAATTCGTATTTTTTTATTTTTGAAAACCTAAAGGAATTCGATGGCATTGTTGGTCTAGATCATTTAAAGAAAGTAAATGCTCGAATTGACCTTAGTACCGGTAGGATTGAACATAATTCAGGATCGGATAATTTGCAATTTGCTAAATATAAGGATGTTAATTTTATCACTTAAAATGTCGATGATGTCCCCAATGCGGTTAGAAAAGAATTTAATTTAATTATCACTAAGAGGGCTGGGGCTATTGCAGACCCTAATCAAGCCCATCCATATAATATAATATAATATAATAGATACAGGTGCATCGAAAAACTACATAAAACCTTTGCCTGGACTGGCACACATAAAAAACGTGGAGGAACCTTGTATGGTCTCATCCCTTCATGGCTCCACTAAATGGAAAAAAAAATTTAAAATAAACCTATTTAACGAAAATTCGTATTTTTTTATTTTTGAAAACCTAAGGGAATTCGATGGCATTGTTGGTCTAGATCAATTAAAGAAAGTAAATGCTCGAATTGACCTTAGTACCGGTAGGATTGAACATAATTCAGGATCGGAAGATTTGCAATTTGCTAAATATAAGGATGTTAATTTTATCACTTAAAATGTCGATGATGTTCCCAATGCGGTTAGAAAAGAATTTAATTTAATGATCACTAAGAGGGCTGGGGCTATTGCAGACCCTAATCAAGCCCAACCATATAATATAATAGTTAGGGAGAAAACCGCCTTCTCTGTTAATAACGGAATATATGAGTTCTGTAGCTTGCCTTTTGGACTCAAGAATTTCAAGCATTTTCCAAAGGGCAATCGACGATGTTCTACGGGAACAAATATCAAAGACATGCTACGTGTACGTCGATGATGTTATCATCTTTTCTTAAACTGAAGAAGATCCAATTAGGGACATAAACTGGGTCCTTAAAAGCTTATATGAAGCTGGCATGAGGGTATCTCAGGAAAAGTCTAAGTTCTTCAAAAGGAGAGTAGAATACTTGGGATTCATTGTGTCATGCGCAGGACTTCCAACGTTCCCAGAATCGAAGCCTTCCAAGCACCTACTACACTTTTTAGCCTAAGATCATTATTGGATCACTTCAGCTATTATAGATGTTTTATAAAAGGCTTTGCCACAATCGCAAGACCCCTAACGGAAATCTTAAAAGGCGAAAATGGTAAATCAGCGCAAATCAATCAAGAAAAATTAAAATTGAAATATCACCCAAACAACAAGAATCATTTGAAAATCTGAAACAAATTCTAGCGTCAAAAGAATTGGTTCTAGAATACCCCGGTTTTAGAAAACCTTTTGACCTAACAACGGACGCTTCCGCGAACGGCTTAGGGGCTGTATTGTCACAGGAAAATCGTCCAAAAACCTGGATCTCCAGAAGAATCAGGGACAACGAAATGCATTTCGTTACTATTTAGCGTGAACTTCTAGCCATTGTATGGGCGCTTAAAAACCTGAAAAATTATTTGCGACAAGGTTTTCTTAAAATGAAATAAACGCCTGGGGAATAAACTATCGCCCCCATTCTCGGACGAAGTAATTGAAGCAGACCTTGGGACGACAGTTCTTATTAAAGAGAGGGTGGTCCATAAGGATAACTTAAAATAACGATTCTTCTAGACCTAATTTTAAATTTGGATTTTTTTCTTCCTTCTTTTTTGTTTTACGTTAACGCTTTGGACTTTTATTCTGACTATGACCTTTTCGATGACCACAGCCTTAAAAATAAATGACTATTCACATCCGAATGTACTGCATACCGTTAATGGATGGAGACGTCACAACCTGGCAGGAATTTGGTTATCTCGGACACTCCACTAATATTACTTCATATGAACAAAGACTACAATTGACGCTTTTACACAGGACCACACGAGACGAATATTGACTGTGGACGTCGGACGGATAGATTCTTTGGTGGGTACTTTAAGAGTTCATCATAGGAATGCACGTAGCATTAACATGTTAGGATCAGCCCTAAAGGCAATTGCAGGTAACCCAGACTTCGAGGACTGGGAACAGGTCAAATTTAAACAGAATCGATTAATTGAATCACAGACTAATCAGGTAGGAATAAATTCTAGAGTACAAACTCGTTTAAATGAATTAACCAAAGCAATAAACGCAATTTACAAATCAGACGAAATAGACAATATTATAAATGATCTGGAAAATTTAATATTCTCAATAACATTGGCAAAAGTAAACTTAATAAACCCAGCAATTCTGGATGAAATTGATATCAAAGAAATTAATCACGAAAGGCTCACAAATTTAGTCGCTGATTTTGGTAGAAAGTCGTTTGCCATCCACCAGTGTGACGCTTCAATTGAAACAACGTTCTGCAGAAAATCTGGTTCCTCAACATGCGCCCAAAAATTAGTTTCCGGAACCGTCGGCAAGTGCAGCACCATTCCAGACCACCTCAGTCCACGACGGAATACTAATTAGTAGCGATGCTGGTGCGAAACTGCAACACGACGACAGCCCAAAAAATCTTCCTAGGGGCACATATTTGGTAACCTTCGACGACTACGTTATGGTAGACAAGACTCTCTTTAAAAACCACTATGGCATACTGTAGAAGAAACCTGCAGTACCCTGACCCACATTAATATCACGGGCCACAAAGAACAACTGACCCTACCTTTCCTTCACGAGCTAACCCTGAAAAATCTTCAACACATCGGGCGTCTTAAAGAGGAAATTCTAACGAATTCTTTACTAGCGGTATTACTTTGGTAATCATTCTGGTGTGCCTCTTCGTCACCTATCAACTCCATCGACGTTGCGTTCGTAGCCTCCAGGGCAAGTTGACAGCTGTACTAAAATCTACGCTGAAGAAGTCCGAGGACAGCCTTAACTTAAAGGAGGGAGGAGTTAGCATGGAATCCAAAGGTGTTGCAAGACCAGATGCAATTCTCCAAATCAGCGGTCTATAAGATTGAAATACAAAACCCGAGTGGCTGAGTGGTAGGGGAATGCACCGGGCACGAGGCGCTAAGTCAGCGGTTCCACGCTAGTCCCGCTGACCAAGGCGAAAAAGTAATGCAGCGGGCTATACAGCGGATGCGAAGTACAAGGTTAGCACTCTGCCCATAGTGCTGCCGTCAATTCTGCTCGTCGCTGCCGAAGTCGGGCCTTCTGCCCGGCTTTCTTGGAGAACATTTAAGTTAGCATTAATAGTTCTTAACAGACTCGAAAGGAATCCAAACGGATTCCCGGATAAATTAAATAACAGTAAACGGGAGTGATTCCAATAAATAAAGATTATAAATTTTAACGAAATATAGTCTTGTCTTTATTTATATTGTAGTAATAAGAACTAAGTAAGCAACTACTCTTAATATAAACATGGCCAAAGTAGTTTTAAGTTATATAGTTAAGTTATATTTTAATGTGTGTGAACAAAGTTATATTGGAATAGGAAAATATCTGTTAACATGGCTTCACGCATTAATCTCGGCGAACTCAAATTAATGGAAATCAAAAGATTCTGTGAAAAACTTGGCTTGTCCACAAACGGAAACAAAGCCGCACTAAGTGCTGTACTACCGACTGAAATTGCTCCGGAGTTGTAGTACGAAAAGGTGGAGTCTACGTAAGGTGTAGGCGAATTTGGTGTTGAGATGGCTGTCGCCAATGCAGCCAACAACAACAACGAAGAACAAAACGGCGAGATGGCTTTCGCCAATGCAGCCAACAACAACAACGAAGAACAAAGCGAAGAAGAAGATGAAGACGTTTTCGGCAAAGAACTTAAACTTGTCGAGACAGTTGATCGTGGTGGCGTTCAACTTCCAGAAACCGGCGTTCAACCGAGTACTTCAACCTTCGGCGTTCAACCAAGTACTTCAACTTTCGGCTTTCAACCAAGTGCTTCAACCTTCGGCGTTCAACCACGTACTTCAACCTTTGGCGTTCAACCAAGTACTTCAACCTTCGGCGTTCAATCAAGTACTTCAACCTTCGGCGTTCAGCCGAGTACTTCAACCGTCGGCGTTCAACCAAGTACTTCAACCTTCGGCGTTCAACGGAGTACTTTAATTTTTGGCGTTGAACGTAGTCCAGCCAGCTAGCATACTGGCTGAATCGGGTGGCAACACTGCGGGAATGGAACAGGCGATGCAGAATGTACGTTTCAAAAATGTGGACCAGCCAGAAATGAACTTGAACATCGTGAAAGAGCTACTCCCAGAGTTCAACGGCGATCGCAACATAAACGAATGGTTGCTGGTGGAAAAAAATGTTCGTGATGTGTTCAAAGTCAGTTATGACATCATGCGCAACTAAAAATTATTTTTGGAACCAAGGATAACGTCCTGGATATACGAGGCAAGTTTGAAAACCGCCAGTGGCAATTCGGTGAGAAATTTGCCATCTACTACTTTGACAAACTTACTCTGGCACAAGACATCGCTATGAGTGTTCACAAACAAGTGCATTACTTGATAGATGGCATACAAAATGTACAACTTAAAAACCAAGCGAAACTACTACGTTTTGCAGTGCCTGCTGATGTATTGGAAGCCTTTCAAGATGTAAAGAAACCCAGAGCTCCGGTACATCAAAATAGGATGCAAGGAAAGTCTTCATCAAACGATGCGACCCCGGAACAGAGGGTGATCAAATGCTTTAACTGCCACAGTCTTGGCCATCTGGGTAAGGAATGCCGCAAGCCAGTACGGGCTGATGGAGCTTGCTATGCCTGTAGAGAAGTTGGACACTTGGCTAGAGAGTGTTTATTGTACAAGAAGAAAGAAACTGGCAACGAATATAGTGCCTCATAGATTCGGGAAGCCCCGTCTCATTTCTAAAGAAGTCATTAGTTCCCAGTAACGTAATCATTGATAAGAACAAATTAAATAATACCTTCTTCTGAATACACGAAAGTAAACTAAATGTAATTGGAAAAACAGTTTGTCTAATTAAAAGTTCAAATAAAAACGTATTGATTGAAATACTGGTTGTAACTGATGAATCTGTAAGGTACTCAATGGTAGTAGGACGCGATTTTTTAAATCTAAGTAATTTTAAGCTCGTACAAATAGTTAACGATGCTAACCAATTATCTGTTAAGCCAGTGGGTATACATTTAGTGGAAAAGTGCGAATCTGATTTATCAAACAAAGTAGAGTTCAATGTAGAGAAACAGGTAGATGTAGAGACAAAAGTAAAGAGCAATCTTGGAAACAATTACAAAGTAGATTTAAATGTAGAGAAACAGGTAGATGTAGAGAAAAGAGTACAGAAATCGAACAAGCCCGAGGTAGCGAAATGTTTAGAATTTATAACGAATATTAATGTTGAAATTAATGAAGCTATATATGACGAAGCTGACACCAGACTAGACAATATCGTTGCGAATGAAGAAAGTTACAATGTGGATTCATTCGATAGAGACATGCTTAATATTTGCGATGGCAAAGCGATGGTAAAGCGACTTATACAATAGGAAGGGAGGTCAGTCAAGAAACTAGAAATAAGTTTAAATGTTTGTTTACAACTTTTTATGAAGACGCTGATCGTCCGATGGAACCTAAAATAAAGTGTACTATGAAGATCACAATTGAAAGTGATAAACCATTTCGGTTAAATCGAAGTAATTTTAAGCTCGTACAAATAGTTAACGATGCTAACCAATTATCTGTTAAGCCAGTGGGTATACATTTAGTGGAAAAGTGCAAATGTGATTTATCAAACATAGTAGATTTCAATGTAGAGAAACAGGTAGATGTAGAGACAAAAGTAAAGAGCAATCTTGGAAACAATTACAAAGTAGATTTAAATGTAGAGAAACAGGTAGATGTAGAGAAAAGAGTACAGAAATCGAACAAGCCCGAGGTAGCGAAATGTTTAGAATTTATAACGAATATTAATGTTGAGGTTAATGAAGCTATAGATGACGAAGCTGACACCAGACTAGACAATATCGTTGCGAATGAAGAAAGTTACAATGTGGATTCATTCGATAGAGACATGCTTAATATTTGCGATGGCAAAGCGATGGCAAAGCGACTTATACAATAGGAAAGGAGGTCAGTCAACAAACTAGAAATAAGTTTAAATGTTTGTTTAATACTTTTTATGAAGACGCTGATCGTCCGATGGAACCTAAAATAAAGTGTACTATGAAGATCACAATTGAAAGTGATAAACCATTTCGGTGTCCCCCTCGAAGATTGTCTTACGCAGAAAAGTCCGAAGTTCAAAAAATATTAGACGAGAATTTAGCCAGTGGGTATATACAGCCAAGTGAATCTGAATATGTTTCGCCAATTGTTCTTCTAAAGAAAAAGACAGGAAAACTTAGAATGTGTGTTGATTATCGTCGCCTTAATAAGGTTACTCTTAAAGATAATTACCCGATTCCGTTAATTGACGTCTTGTTGGAAAGGTTAGCGAATAAAAAATTCTTTTTGAAACTTGATTTGAAAAACGGATTTCATCGTGTGTTCATGGATGATAATTCTGTTAAGTATACGTCTTTTACCACGCCACTAGGACAGTTTGAATTTCTAAGAATGCCGTTTGGCTTGACGAATGCACCACCAACATTCCAAAGATTTATTAACAAGATATTTGCCGATATGGTATGACCGGGAAAAGTTGTGATCTATCTTGAGTTGACGGAGCAGTAGTTGACGGAGAGTTTGTATGAGCATTTCGAAATTTTAAAAGAAGTATTGAAACGTATAGTTGAAAACAAATTAAAACTTAGACTTGATAAATATTTTTGCAACCATCCATTGGTTACTTGGTATACAGTCAATGGGGATGGGATAAAAGCGAACGAAACGGGTTTAGAAGCAATTAGGTCTTTTCCAGTGCCCTCGAAAGTCAGCGATTTCTTAAGCTTTATAGGATTATGCTTTTATTTCAGAAGATTTATTAAGGATTTTTCTATTATTGCAAATCCACTTTACGATTTAACCAGAAAAGACAAAAAGTGAGCTTTTTATAAAGAAGAACTAGATGCGTTCACTATACTTAAGAAAAAGTTAATTGAAGCTCCATTTTAGCAATATATGATCCAAGAGATGAGACAGTTGCACTGTGATGCAAGCTCATTAGGTTATGGCGCAGTATTATTACAAAGGAAAAGGGATAACAAATTTTACCCGATGTGGAGTCAAGGTACCACAGCTTCGAGTTGGAAACTTTAGCAATAATAAACGTATTAAAAAGATTTTGAGTTTATGTGCAAGGAATTAGATTGAAAATTGTGACTGATTGCAATTCGTTAACTTTAACTTTAAATAAAAAAGAAATAAATCCCCGTTTATCAAGATGGCTACGAACTTGAGCACAGATCGGGAAAAGTAATAGTATTCTTGTAATTGAAGAAAATCTAATTACATGTCAAGGAAGAGATGAATATATAAATAAAGAAATTTTATTAAATCAAGAGGATGAGCACTATGAACTACGAAATGGTGTCATGTATAATAAAAGTAACGATAGACTACTGTTTTGTGTTTCACAGTCAATGGAAGAAAATGTTCTGTACAAATACCATGACGAAATGGGGCATGTAGGAATTGACAAAGTAACGGACCTCATAAGTAAGAGTTATTGGTTTCCAGGTATAAAAAAGAAAGTTGAGATTCACATTAAGAACTGCCTAAAGTGTATAACATTTTCTAATAAAACAGGTAAAACTGAGGGTTTTTACATCCTATTCCGAAAGGTACAAGACCGTTTTAAGTCATTCATATTGATCACTATGGTCAAATAAATAGAAAGGATACGAGTAAGAAGCACATTCTAGTAATAATTGACGCATGTACAAAATTCACCAGATTATATCCAACCAAAACAACTAGTTCCAATGATGCAATAGAAGCGTTACAAAACTATTTCAGATCGTACCGTTAAAACATAATATCTGATCGAGGCAGCTATTTTACGTCAAAGAAATTTGAGGAGTTTGTTGAACAAAACAATGTAAGGCATGTTAACAGCTACAGCTTCGGCACAAGCTAACGGGCAAGTAGAAAGAGTCAATAGAGATTCAGGTCCAATGATAGCAAGGTTAACAGACGTAGAGAATAATCAGCAATGGCACAAAGTTTTAGACAAAGTTGAGTTTACAATAAATAACACAATAAACCGAAGTTTGAATCAATACCCAAGTGTAATGTTGTTTGGGGTTAGGCAGAGGGGTTGTTATATTGATAGTTTAAAAGAAAATTTTATCGATGAAAGTCAAGAAATTTGCACAAAGACCTAAACGAAATACGACTACAAGCTGATATATACCAGAAAAAAGGGCAAGGATATAACAAAAACTATGTTGATTCAAAACGACAAAAACCGCAACTATTTTCTGAAGGAGATTATGTTGTTGTTCGAAATTTTAACTCGCAGCAAGGCGTGTCCAGTAAGTTAACTCCCAAATTCAAAGGGCCTTATGTTGTGTCCAAGGTGTTAGATAATGATAGGTACTTTATTGAACACGTAGAGAACTTTCAGCAGTCACAAGTGCCATATTCTGGTATATGGGCGGTGCATAATATGAAACCCTGGCTTAAAGAAAAAGACAAAGTTGATGTTAATGATAGTCCAGATATTAAAGATAAGGAAATAGATCCTGCTGATGAAATTAGCAATACAAATAAAATTATTGTGAATAAAAACAAAAATAAAAGTAAAAACATAGAAGTAAACGACAATTGTAAAATAAATAAATAGGGCCAAAGTAGCATTCTTACTAGAAGTATCGGGAGATCCTTTAGGACGTACTTAGCAAGTACTTAATATAAACATGGCCAAAGTTGTTTTAAGTTATATAGTTAAGTTATATTTCAATGTGTGTGAAACCCTGGATATATTTTGTGTGTGCTATCCTTGGTTTGTAAAAGTATCGATGTGTTTTGCATCCCTAAAAAAACGCACGAACGAAGAAGAGGTTTTCATTCGAAAAAGCGTGGCCGGTGCGAGCCAAAGAAAAGCTGAATAAAGATAATTAAATTAAAGCAGAACAAAGAACACTATAATATATATATTTTGTATGTCTAATATCTTTACTAATGATTTGTTTGATTTTTTTTCCGATCTCTACAAGCGCTGAAATTATGTCAACCAGCACGCATTGGCGAATATTGGGTTTTTATTTTTGTATTCTTAAAATGTCAATACATAACAAATCAGAATACCCCCTTAATAACATCTAAAATAATAGCTAGACGTTGAACATTTTGGGGTCAACCGATAGATATGACGGAAACAAACACACAGAATCCAATATCTAAGGACTAAAATGTCTCAGAGTGACGTGACAGACTTTTGCCATTTTTAGGCCTTAGAGTGGTCATCACATTTTGAAATAAACTTGCGTTGCGTAAGAATTACTAATTTCCAAGATCTCGACGTACATACAGACGGACAGACAGACAAACGGTCAGACGGACAGACTCGGCTATTGATATTGATCAAGAGTATATATACTTTATAGGGTCGGAAACGTTTTCTTCCACGTGTTACATACTTTCATCGATTACAATATTACCTTTTAATTCTACGAGTAAGGGGTATAAAAGAGAGAAAAAATCTCATAACAGCTAAGCTTGTCGCCTCGGCAGCCTACAGTGGTTTGCTGGCTGTGTGACAACATTGCGTACCCAAAATATGCCGACTTCGGGCACAGCGCTGCCTTAATCGCTGACCGTACGTTGAACGTGCCCTAGTTGCCATAATATGAAAGCCGATATGATGGCTTTTATAAGCCATACCTACCTAGATTACCAGTCCTTACGGTCCGGATTGAACGATGTTCAAACTAGGTTTCAGGCATCGGAAACGAACTCGAAATTCCGGAACTGATAAGTGACATATGTGAAAATACTTTATACATGTTTCAAGCTCTCCCGTCGACTATGTTTCCTGCGACGAAGTTGATATCCCACAAACGGATGTTCCTATTCTGGGATCTATTGGCTCCGGTATCTTCACCACAGGTCCCGGTTGGCTCATATTTAGATTCAGCAGTTGCTGTTTCTGTGCCATCTACATCGTCTACTAAATTGGATACGTCTTATGCTTATGGCATACAACCCATCGCATTCAAAGCCAATATCGGTATTAATCGCTTAAAATCTTTCATCGTCTCTCGCCTCAACCCAAAGTAATAAGCTAAATGTTTCTGCCACCGAATTTGCCGTTACCAAGTTTAAATTTAAACAGGCTCGTTCTATTTCGTCGTCTAAAGATGAACTGTTCTTGATCATGTTCTTGATTCCAATGTTTGGCCGGCACTTGCGACAGTTCACGAGTATATAAACAAAACTAGGCCTCAGGTTCCGATATTTTTGGCTTCTCCAATGTCGATTCCAAAAAAAATATATGATTCTATCTCCATACACTATCAAAGTGTCCGCTGTGTACTTGGAAAACTCAGTAGAATACATGTCGATAGTGTTACCATTGATGCCGACGTAATTGCCTTCACGAAAACTTTGCAAAATTCCTCAGACATTGCGAAATTTTACGATCGAGTAGCTCGGCTTGGAGGGGGAGTTATAATCGCTACTAAAGCAGATCTAGCTTCCTTATTCCCCTAAATGATATTGATTCACCTATTGACTTTGTAGTTGTCCGCATATTGACATATTCTTATATTCCACCCCGCTCTGATAACAATGTATATCAGCAACACTTCGCTCAAATTCGGTCAATACATGCTATTGCTCCGAGAGCTCCATCTATTAGGACGTGTATTTCGACGCTCCTTTTTCACACCGTGTTTTTCAAAGCTTACGTATTTTGCCTTGCTCAGTTGTCTTGTCAGTAACCCTGCTACCTACATAAATATGAGCTATTTTGAAAAAATTAAAAGTCAATGTCAATATATTTATATTATAACAAGTTGTCAATTGATTATTTTTCGTATTGCTCGGCTTGGTCAGCGCTTACCGCTAATCCTAAAGTTTTGTGCTGTTTGTGACATTGCACTCATTGTGCTCACCGCGAACATTCACACGAAGCTACATTCGTTGCACTTGTTTCGATCGGTTTTCTCAAAGCTTACATCCGACCGCTCTCTATACCGACGCTGCTGCTCTTCAACGCTTACAAGGTCTCTGAACTGCTGCTGCTCTGCTGTGCAACGCTTACATCTGACCGCTCTTAACCCCGCTGCTGCTGCTTCAACGTTTATACGATATCTGCCCTGCTGCTGATCTGCTGTTAAGCGCTTACAGCAGATCGCCCTCAGCTTCGCTGCTGCGCATCTGTTCACGCTTAAGCTCGACGCTATTATCCGTTTTAACCGTTTCCCTGCGCCGCTGCCGCTACTGACGCTCGCAAACTACATTGAACTTTCCTCATATGCTGGTTATGTGATAAGTGTTCGCATGTTAATTGCGCTGGAGCTGGTTTCGTGTAGGGAATTAAATCTCCAAAAGAGTTAGTTTCAACTGGTCCTGCACGTCATGCCGTGAGATAACGGATGAAATCCGTACCTTCATGAGACTAACTAGGACTGGACTTACGGAAGTTCGTGAACTCTTCAACGCTCTTCCATCGGCTCACACTACTCCTTTTAAACCTTCTGTTGATCCCTCTATTCAGTCGCATGATTCAATGGCTGCGGTATATCTTGGTAATGTTCTACCGGAAGAAAATCTGGCCCCTCTTGGATTGCAATTAGCTCCTGTTGCTACCAACTCTGCTCCTACATCTGCTTCTTACATCTCGTGATGTTTCCTTCTCCAACGATATGCTTATCCCAAGCCAGAGAGAGAAATATCCATCAAAGGAATAGTGATGCGATGTCTGAGGTCTTGGGCATTCTTCTGAGAGGGATAATTTAAAAATCTATATTAGTGAGGATTGCCGAAGATGTACGGACATTTCTCTGTTAGAAACTTCATGCGCCCGGACAATGCTATTTCTGTACAAAAGTTAATTTTTGAGCAAAAGCGTAATATCTCTTCATTTAAAATTTTAATCACCGACTCCTATTATCTAAGGCACTTGATTTGGCCAGTTAATACTATAGTACATGAGTATCTCCACAAAGACCAGCCTCGTGGCTCAAATTCAGCTGTTTCAAAAAAAAACAAACTTGTAAATATAAAATTGACCAAAACTTTCCTTTTCCTACCCACTTTCTATTGAATTCTTTGCGGTTAAATTGTATATCAATAACATTAATATTTATATAACTTGCTCTTACATTCCACCTAGAACAAATACTTCTTTCTATTCAATAGCCCTGACAATCAATTAGTATCTTCTTCTTGCCGAAATTCAGCACGACTACTTGCCAGACTTCTTGATTTAATCTTTGTTAATAACGACACTCTCGCATATGTTCCAGAAGCCCTCCAATTCAACCATCCAACCTTGTTGTTGAATGTTTATATGGTTGCAGAAATTCAGTCTAAGTGGGCCTTACATGTAAAATGTTTCCGCAACACCAATTTTGTTGCTTTAGACATTTGAGTGCTTCTGATTGGTCCTCATTAAAATCATGTAAAGATCTAGAGGCTGTAGAGTCATCCTTTAATTTGACATTGCATTCGTCAATCGATATGGCTCAATAGGCACTTGTCTTACCTTAAAAATAAAAAAAGGGGTTGTAGAAAAAATATTTAAAAACCAACTCTGCGGAGGACTTTCAAAGTATGTTACGAACCGTACCGTACCGTATTGCTCAAATGTAAAGAAAACATTCATAATCATCCGAAACATTTTACTTCTTTGTAAATTCTAAAATAAAATCGAATGCGTATCCCTCATCTATGTATTTACACAACCGAACTGAATCGTCAACATTAAACATTGTTAATTTTTTTGCAAATTTTTTTTAGTTAACGCTGGAAACGTTTTATTCCTAGCTGTGTCCTAAGAAACTGTTCAAAAGCTCTATCTCGGTGAATCACTTTTCTAGTCAACTTATCTTTATTATCTTCAGAGTTCCCAAGAATTTTAAAGGAATCTTTTACTATTCCAATTCATAAAATAGTCACATGGTCCAATTTCGAAAATTATCGTGTTATAGCCAAACTATCTGCCATACCTAAGCTTTCCAAACAGTTGGTAACTTGTCAACTTCAACACATGCGTGCCTCCGTCATTTCTTCCGCAAAACATGGCTTTGTTAAGCCTCGGTCGACTACTACAAATCTTCTTGAGTTTTCTTCTCTCATCCACCGTAGTTTCCGTAAATGGCAAACTGACGTAAATTTTACTCACTTCAGCAAGGCGTTTGATTCAGTAAACCACAGCCTTCTCCTTCATCAACTTTCTTTTCTTTGTCTTTTACCAAATTTACTTAACTGGGGTTCGGGTTATCTTTTAAACAGAAATCATTGCGTTCATTTCAATAATCAACTTTCTTCTGTCACATTTTTTTTCTGGTCTTCCCCAAGGAACTCGTGTGGGTTCATTACTTTTCGTTTTTTTTATTAATGATCTTCCAAAATCAGTGTCATTTGCCTCAACTTTAATGTATGCGGACGACGTAAAAATTTGCATATTGTTCTATGACCAAATGTCATACTTTCTCCTAGAATCTGACATAGATCAACTACAATCAATAATTCCGCTTAATGCAAAAATATGTCCTTTTATCGGTCTTCAACTCGCATACACTCTTACAATTTTTGAAACTCTACTTAAGAACGTATTGAGCACCTGATTTAGGTGTCGTAATCGATAGCAAGTTCAGTTTCAAAAGGTAAAGGTAAATTTCTGTCACCATTGACAAAGCTAAGCGTGTTTACTTTCTGTAACTTTCCATGGTTCGCCCTATTTTGGAATACTGCGCTTGTGTTTGGAGCCCTCAATATATTTATCACCCCAAATTAATCGAATCAGTCCAATAGCAATTTAAATATTTTCTCATCGACTCATCAACTTTAAAATTAATTTTTTGAATAAACTTCTCGTAAGTGAGGTGAACTCTTGCCTCCTCCTTAGCTATATTGGCATCGCTGTTCTCTTAAGATTTACTCGTACTTTTCGCCATATTCACTTGCCAATTTGTAGATCCAACTATTCCCTCCATAAGTTCTTTCGGGGGCTTTATTCAAATTAAAATGCACCATGTCCTGTAATATGTTTAAAAAATTATATTGATCGGTTTTCATCAAACATTTATGCTTTTCTCGAATCATGTAATATTAAGTCATTTTGTGTCTAGTTTAGTATATAGCCTTATTGTTATAAGTTAGCAGTTTATTGCAAACTAAAAATCAAAAATTGCTTCTCGTATATCATCGGAGTTACATTCAAACTTTTTAAATAACAACGCCTGTAAGTGGTGCCAGAAGTTTCATGGGATATGGTAATCAATTTATGTAGTGGTCTGCACATGGTCTTTACGCAGTATCTAAGCAGACAGCCTGAAACACCGTCAGGACCCGGTGAGTGACTGGCTCAACCCTTTGCAGATCAACGAGAACGGAGTTTTCTCTTAAATTCATGGCATATGAATAAGATTGATGTGTACTGGACGAAGCTGAATATGTCGTTTGGAAAAACTGGGCAAAAAGATCAGCAATTTCCTGATCAGTGTTTGGTCTGGAATTTTCAAACGATAGAAGAGGCGGACTTACGCTTAGTGCTAACAGAATTATAAAACTGTTTTGGATCGTATTAAAACTAGATCCGACAACGAGTTAAATAGCCATTATAACACTGGGCGTTAAAGACGGTAAAAGTCGTCCGAGCATTTAAATGTCTGAAAAAGGCGGCTTGCGAGCCACAGCTTTTTATTTATTATAAAGTCGGGACTTAAAATTTTTTAGACGTGACAAGTCATCATTAAACCATGAAAGTTCATTCGAGTTAGACGGAAAGTGTAACGGAACACATTTATGGAAGAAAGAGTTCAATGCATGATAATAGATACTAATAGCCTTATTATTATTAATATCGGGGTGTTCAGTGTACCGCGACCTGTAAGATCTATTGTACCCCCATTCAGAGCCTACAGATCAGATATCAACCCACTTCCTCGAATAAAGCCGAGGAGTTTTAGTGGGTTGATTCTTCCTAGGAGCTCAGGTGTAAGATTTCTGGTTCCTAAGATTTTACATCTTATACTTGCTAAAGCCGGACAGTCTGCGATGCTGTGTTTAGAGGTTTCGTCCTCTATGTCGCAGAATCTGCAAGTTCTACTGCTGGTTATTCCCATCTTACCTAGGTGACTTTTCAGTCTACAGTGCCCGGTTAGTAATCCGGTAATGATCCTAAGTGAATTTTTCCCTAGTTGAATAAGTTCCTTGAACCTCTTCTTGTTGTAGTTATTTATTTGAGTTTTGGCTTGCTTTAGGCCTGGGGTATTCCTCCAGTGTTCTTGCCTCATGGCGCCTTCCTTTTTCCTAAGGTATTCCTTTATAGCGTGCCTCCCTATGCCAAAGTTGGGCTCTGGCCCCTGGGCTTTTCGGCTCCTAGTTTTGTCATTTTATCGGCAAGTTCATTTCCAGATATATCCTTATGTCTCGGAATCCATCTGAGGGCCAGCCTTTTTCGGCTGCCCAATATATTTAGCTTACTCTTCACCTCTAGGACTAGCTTCGACGTGATTTTGTTACTATGTAAAGCAGTAATTGCTGCTCGGCTGTCCGAAAGGATCGATATGTCCTTTTCCTTGTATCCACGCTGTATGTTGAACTCTGCACAAAGTCCAATGGCAAATACCTCAGCCTGGAATATTCGTGGTATTTTATGCGAGGCCCTACCACTCCAAGGCCCGTGCCTTGTTGTGTCAAGGATCCATCTGTGTACCATGCAATGGTTTGTTTAGCCATCAAGTGCACTTCAGACAATGTGGTCCAATCTTTCTTATTGCCTAGGTGTGCTGTGAAGTTCTGCTCGAAGATTAGTTCGGCTGTCATTTCATCCCTAGGGTGGAGTATTAGGGGCACCTCACCTAACAGATTAGTCGCATCCCTGTTATTTAGAATGCAACCACTACATGTGCCCTCAGTGCTTATTCTCAGGAGTGTAGCTTTGCGTTGGATTTTAATCACACAGTGGAGTGGTGTTAGCTCCATCAGAATTTCTAAGGCAGTTGTAGGACAGGTCCTCATTGCCCCTGTCATGCATACGCAGGCAAGTCTTTGTAGCTTTCCTAGCTGGTGAGCTTAGCTCGTTTACCCCATGCAAGTGCTCCGTAAGTGAGGATTGGTCTCACAATCATTAAGTATAGCCATCGTATTATCTGAGGCCTGGTTCTCCAGGATTTCCCAGCAATTTTTCGACAGTGCTCTGTAACACTTTTCCAATGTCTTTTGGACATGGGATGCGAAGTTCAGCTTACTATCCAAGGTGATTCCCAGATATTTAACCTCTCGGCTAGTTTCTATAGGAGTTCCTAGCAGTGAGATTTGTCTCATTCTCTGTAGTTTGTACTTCCTTGTGAAAGGAACGATGACTGTCTTAGCAGGATTTAAGTTGAGTCCAACCTCCCTGCACCAGTCTAGCGTTGTCTTTAGTCCGAGTTGGACGATGTCGCAGAGTGTAGCTTCAAATTTGCCTCTGGCGATTATCACGATGTCATCGGCGTATCCCTGACATTGGATTCCTTTTCCAGCAAGTTTGCTGAGAAGGTCATCTACTAGCAGACTCCATAGCAAAGGGGACAGTACTCCTCCTTGCGGGCAGCCTCTGCTGGTTGTAATTGTCACTCTATCCGAACCCAGTGTACATGTTGCTTGCCTGGATTCAAGTAGGTTGCCAATCCATTTGCTCGTAGTAATGTCTATGTTCCTTCTGGACAGGGCAGCTCGAACTGCATCATGTGATGTGTTGTCGAAGGCTCCCTCTATATCTAGAAAGGCACAGATAGCTATTTCTTTGCTGTCAATTGCCCCTTCTAGGGTGCGACATAGTTGATAAAGTGCAGTGTCTGTTGAACGGCCTGCTCTGTATGCATGCTATGTGTTTTGCAGCGGACAGTCTCTGAAAGCTGTATTGTAGTCTACCAGTTTTTCCAGCGTTTTAGGACAAAACGATGTTAAGCTGATAGGTCTGAAGGACTTTGGGCTGGTGATGTCTTTCTTCCCGATCTTGGCGATGAAGACCACCCTAGCGCTGCACCATGCACTTGGGATGTACCCAAGGGCTAGGCTGCTCACCATTAGTCTTCTTAGGCGGGTTAGGAGTACATAGTTCCTGCCCCTGCTATAAGAAAGCTGGAGAGATAATGTCTAATCCCGGTGATTTAAATGGTTGGAAGGTTCCAATAGCCCATTTGAGTTTCTCGGGCGTAACTACAGACGTGGCTGCTGCTCAGTCACTGGCTACTGTCCTAGGGGTTCTATGTTGATCTCGCCTTATGTTTCCCGTAGTGGGAGTACTCCCCGGGAAATGCGTGTCAAATAGCAATTCTAATTTCTCCCGATCCGTGGAGGTGAAGGTGTTATTCCCTTTCCTCAGGGCTAAATTACTATCCGTTGCACTTTTAGCCATTGCTTTGTGCAGTCTCGCGCCCTCGTTGACGTTACTTATTGCCTCACCACAGAAGTTCCTATAGTTTTTCCGTTTGGCCTTCCTGATCTATTTGTTGTAGAGCGTCAGGCTTTGCCTGTATAGTTCCCAGTTCCTATCAGTTTTTGGTTTGTTGAAGAGCTTCCGAGTGGTCACTCGTAGTCGTTCAAGACTAGCATTCCACCATGGTGCGTCTGTTTCCCGCTTCTGTCTGCCTAGAGGACAACTGTCTTCAAAGGCATTCACTATTTTGTGGCCTAGGTTGTCTACCGCTCTATCTAATTCCAAGGGATGTCTAGGGTATCCTGACGGTTCGTTGGAAAGATTGAGCGCTAGAGTTGACCTGAATTTGTCCCAGTTTGTTTTTCTGGGGTTTCTTTTAGGGTTACATCTTTTTGTGTTGAAGGCTACCTCAAACAAAATTGTCCTGTGGTCGGACATAGATTCTTCTGGTGACACATGCCAGTTCTTAATGAGGGGTTTAAATGAATTGGTTACTAGAGTTATGTCTAGCACCTCTTCCAGTACCCTAGTAACAAATGGCGGCCTGGCGCCGACATTACAGATCTCTAGGTTATTGTTTAAAATAAATTCTAGTAATTGCTCACCTCTGTTGTTGACATCCGTGCTGCCCCTGATCACATGATGTGCTATGGCATCACATCCTATGATGAGGGGGATCTTGTTCGTCCGGCAGTGGTCCACGAGCCCGGGTATTCCTGGCGGTGGACAGGCCTCCTCCCCGGCAAAGTAGGCGGAGGCCACTGCTAGCTTCGGTGCAGCTTCTGTGCCGTTGATGGTTACGGCGACGCAGTCTCTGCTCATGAACTCTGAAAAGATACTATAATTGATCCTCCTGGATCGCATGTTACCTTAGTGTCTTTCGTGTACAGGCCTTTTATGCCATGGTGCCATCACTCCGAGGTTTGGTGCTCCGTGATGTCTGGTGAAGAGGGAGAGCAAGTCTCTCCACCACTGTCTATCACGGTAACCCCGGCTTCTTCGCAGCTGTCGTCCAGGAGGAGCTCCTGGGCCAGCTCTTGGGATGACATAGGGTGTCCATCCCCTTGGTCGTCCCCAATGTCCATGCTGGTGATGGATTGTCCATCCTGCTCCCCAATCTGCAACTTCGGCTCCACATTCAGTGGTTCGAAGGTATCCTCGACAGCCTTACAGATGCCGTCATTGGGCGTCTCTTCCGGAGCTTTCTTAGTCTTTTTCAGACAGCTCACGGTGACGTGGCCAAACCGGAAGTTGAGCTTGTGGTCACGCTCCACTATCTCATCCCTTCCGGTCTGGTCCATCCCTACGACCAGGAGTGCACCAGCTCCGTCGTTCTTCCTGGAGATGACCTTCCAGGCGTCCGTCTCGATCCGGTTTTGGAAACCAATGAAGGCCAGTATCTCCTCATTGGTCCGGTCTGAGCTCCTCGGGCAGAACAACGTGGCGTTGTAAGCTGCCGGGATGTCTGCTCCCGTGCGGGTTTCTAGGGGTACTCCCTTCCACGTCCGCAGCTGAGGTACGGCAATCTTGAGCCAATCAGCTGAGCCTTCATCCAGGCAGTCGATAATCAGATAACCCACCCTGAAGTGGACTCCCCTGAACACGACCGGACCGCTCCACGCTGACGTGAGCATATCGTCCATGACCGACTCCTGGAGCCCGGATAGTTCCAAGAAAACCCTCCGGGAGTATGGCCACCCTGATGAGCGTGGCTTTCTTGGCAGCCTCAGCGTATGTCGGACGGGGTCCGATGACTAGTGGTGCCGAGCTAGAGGGTCGTTCTCCAGCGGTTGTCGGCTTCTGGGGCTGGAAAGGTATCTTCCTGGCCTGACCCTTGGCCTTTTCTGCCGCTGCTGCTGCTGTGCTAGGCCCCTCTTGCCCAGGGTTCCGTGAGGACGTCTCAATAGCCCCTGTGCCGTACCTAGACATCTTGGGGGTGTCCGTTGGTGGTGTGCGGCTGGTGTACAGCCGTTTGCCAGCCGGTGCTGCCCCCAATGCCGGCTGCTCCCTCGGCTCCTTTGCCTTCTTCAAGGCCTCCTCCGGTGTCATGCCCTGCATGAGATACCTCAGGTACCACTTTACCTTTGACCCTGGCAGGCCACGCCTGTTGGGGTCGTCCAGTCCTCCGGGCTGTCCTAGGGCTAGAAGAGTGTCCTGCTTCTTCAGCTGTCTGATAGAGGTTGGCCTATCAGACGCGAGAGGTGGGCGTGCTGGCAGGGTAGCTCCTGCTGGCACACCACGCTCCCTGGCTGGGAATGAATGCGGTGCAGGTCTTCTCGCCTGGGCTGCTGGTGAAGTCCTAGGCGGGTGCGCTGCCGCCTGGGGTCTGTCGCCGTCGAGGGATCTTTCCTCGAAGTGTCTTGCGACACCGGTTGGAGGGATATCCTGCGGGATTTGTATGCTTTTGTTCTTCTTCATAGAAGAAGTATATAGTCCGCCCGGGCAGAGATCCGCTGTACCCGGGTAAGGCGTAGTTCGGACAGACGGTCGCCACTTGCCTGAACCCTCCGTTTGCGACTGGGCTATTTGTTAAATCGGGCCCCCAGCCAGGCTGACTATCGGCACGGGTCGAATGACACCTTAGTCCGGCACCGAGGTGAGATATGAGGGATAGGATGGAGGTAGGTAGTTGTAAGGGAAAGGGTGTGTAAGGCTACGGTGTTAAGACGGCCAAACAAGCGTCTTGTCGGTATACCTCCATCGGTATACCCGCTGTCCGGGGTTGCTTATTTGCTTGCGCTTATTCGCAACTAACCTTCCCAGAAGGTCGTTCGCTATCCGCAACCTGCGACCCGCCTGGTGACCTCAGCTAAGCCTTTCTTCGAACCATCCCACTAGTTCTTGAGGACCAAGATATTAATAGCCTTAGTCATATTAAAGTTCGGAGCAGTCAAAGCCAGATATACAAGTATTTAAACGACCAAAGTTTGTCTACGAAAGCATTGGATTCGTTTAATAGACTTTTGAAAATTTTCCTTTAACTCTGTTCCTGCATTAATAGTCAGCTCTAATACTGGGTGATAGGGATCTTAGGGTTGCGTAAGTGGCAAAGCTCTTAAAACACAAACGCCTTCTGGATTTGACACGAAACACATATCCAGTAGACGTCCTAAAGAATCCTGAACATGGTTAACTTGAGATAGTGCAATGTCAAGTAAGCTGTCAATAAAGTCATGCTGCGCTAAAGGAAGTTAAATAATTGATTTTTCGTCCGAGGACTAGTTCGCATTAAACTCACCTAACACTATTAACTGGTCTCTGTCTGACTGTTTATTACAAATGAACTGTATTACAGAAAGGTGGTTCGCATACTTGGGAAAAATACTTATAATCAAAATTGGCTTAAGTCCGAGGCAGACGCGTTAGAGCGTAGTATAAACAAGATATATACCACATTTCAAAGAAATCGGTTCTGTAGAACTTAAAATATCTTGTCAACGCCCTCAAAAAAGTTTTGAGAAAAACGCGTTTAAGGACTAGGAAACGATTCTTATGGGCCGGTCTCCCCGTCGGAGAGTTTACTGTGTCTCCGAAAATAATTTGGATATTGAAAAATAATTTTAAGATCATATTTTTGAAAGTCTACCCTTTCAAAATATGAAAAAAAAATCGAATTTTTCAATACAGGGGCACAGGGCTGAAAAATGCACACAAGGAATACCAATCATAAATGATGATACATTCCTTGCATAAAAAAATTTAAACCATTTGACTCTTTGATCATCAACTTTGACTTTGTTACGGATATAAGCCGTAATATCTAGTGATGAAAAGTCAGGGACAAGCCGTGAAATAAATATGTATTTTATTTGTGGGATCCGAACACACGTAACCGTTTTTGGTACCACACATGAGACAGTTATTGGTATCACGAATCACGGGGAGTGGATTCTACGGCATAAACCAAAGACTGCCCACCGACGGCGACTTTAATGCGCTTGGTGGAACCGGGATCCGATAGCATAGGGCTAGAAAGCTGCGATTCGAAAGCCAAAAGTATAACCGCATTTTTAATGCAGTTACGAATTACTTCCGCAACATAGCTTTTTGTGCGCCGGCTACTTGATATTGCTTGATATGCACTTATCACAGTATTAGCGTACGCCACTTTTCTTTTTGATGACATTGCAAACCATGATAGATTAGCCAGGACACTTGGCAGATAGGTAAGGTTAGGTTAGGTTAGGGCATTTAGTATTAGGTAGGTCCGTTGTGATACCGTATCAATCATTTTCCCCCTTGACCCAGTGTCGTCTGCTCCGTTGCAGCTGACTTAGCATGGCTCCCATCCGGTTGCTTTCATGAACTTTATTATTCTTGTTAGGCTTTTGTCAGCAAGTTGTGAGAGATTTAACATGAAGGGATTTTCTAGGTGAGTTAATCTTAATCTGCAAAGGGCCGAACAGGAACTCATCAGGGTTTCCAGTGTTTCCTCTTCCTCCTCGTCCCTGCAGCTTCTGCAGAATTCATTTTGGGGTGCGCGCAGTCTGCTGGCATATGAACCCACTAACCAGTGTCCTATAAGTACCCGTATTATCATTCTGCACTCGGTAAGATGGAGTCTTGGTTATTTCAACGTTCTTTTCAAGTCTATAATGGTCCATGTTTGGCGAGAAATGCGGCAGTGTCTTACATTCTGTCATGCTAGAGTCGCTAGTGTTTTTTGTATTGGTTTTTTATTTTTTGCTTACAGTAATATAATATTCTCCTTATCCGGTATGAGAGGTTTGGTAGTGCCATGTCTTGCCAGTTCGTCAGCCATACATACATATCTGGTTGATGTTATTCTGTGGGGCCAGCTTTTTTGAAATTGTGTTGGTCGCATAGATAGACCTAATAGCCGCTTGGCTATCGCTGTAGATGTTAATCCATCATCTTTGACAGATGGTGTTATGTATATGCACAAGTGATTCTCTTATGGCATATAATTCCGCTTGGAAAACGCTGCAGTGATCAGGAAGTCTGAAGGAATTCCTAATGATGAGTTGATCAGAGTATATCCCTCCGCCGACGTGGTTATCTAGTTTTGAGCCGTCAGTGTAGATGCTAACTGCTTCTGTGGGCCCGGCTGACCGTGCTCCCAGTCTTCTCTACTCGGGAGCAATATTTGAAAGGGAGTGTTATAAAATTCTATTGCTTTACGAAGGACCGTTTTGTTTGGGATTGATTTTTCTTGCTCAAAAATTTTTAATCGAACCGCCACTATTTTGGCCCGTTTTATGCCGACTAAGTCAAGACTAGGAAGGGTCAAGACAGCGTTCAGCGCGTCGTTTGGGTACTGCGAAGGGTTATGCATAGGGATGTCCGTTGTGGATGTCTGCCACAGCAAACTTAAACAAGATACTTCGTAGAGTAGTTGACGATTTTTGGGGACATGCCCCATTTCGTCCCTATGGCTTTCTTACAGGTGTAAAGAGCAATTGTTGTTTTCCTCGTTCTCTCTTCGTTTTTCAGAAAAACAGATTTCTTTTTTACAATTTTCCACAGAACATATATTTACGCTTATCTTAAACTCAAGAACTTTGAGAGAGAGCGGGGAAGAGTGTCAAAGCGGGAGCCTAACACCACATAACTCCGATGTTAGCCCTGGAAACGATATGGTTAGAGAGAACGGGAACACCGAATAGCTCCGATATAAGCACTACAAGATGAGAGAGACCAAGAGAGTAAAGATTAAGAGCATAAAAACGTTAGGATTTTGAGGTTCCAAACAACTTAACGATGATCAACTCCTCAGCGAGAATTTAATAGAGGTAGAAAACTGTAACACCGTTAGAGCGCTTGCCGTTCCAACATTGCCCAACGATCGAAATTAACAGAAATGAAAACTTAAAAGGGCGTCAACAGAATTACAATAAAAACAAACCAAGCACCAAATCAAATGTTCAAAACGATTTAATTTATTTAACACAAACTTATCACAATGCACACGCGAAGCGAGCGGAAAGTTGTTAATACCAACTTAAAGCGTTCTGTTATTTAAAAAGCTTGAATGTAACCTCGGTGACAAAAAAGGAAAACTTCGGAACGCAAAATAAAAACTCGACCGTTCACTGTGAAGGGTGAATGGGCTTATTAAATCAGTTGCGAGCGGCTTGTGGGTGGTTTCTTTGCGAGTAGCAATTGGTACTCGTCCTGAAAAGGCAGGGGTACGCATTCCTCAAAGTACCTTGATCTCATTAAATGATAGAGACATAAAGGACTTGCTGCGAAAGGAAAAACGTGTAAGTTGAACAAATCGCATAAGATAGCCGATAATGTGTGAAATCTTGACCAACGATGAAACTCATGCGATGAGTTCAAGTAGTGGACAACACTTTGACCAAGGGTTGTAATTAAAAGGCTTACGTTTTCTTCGCCAGCACCTCCATTCTCCATTCCGTCCCTTTAAAAACGTTTTACTTCGTCGCACAGAACTAAGTGGCTTAAATACAAAAAGTACAAGAGTTCTCACATTAGGCGACATTCAATGCTTCGCAAACACGTAGCAAAAAAAAATGGTTTATTATTAAGTGGACGATTCCAGGACACCCCAAACGTGAAATTAGCTAAGTACTACTAAAAATGCTCTTCCTTAAACAACTAGCTCCTTGACAAAGAGTTTTCGCATAGCATAAAAGCTCCTGGCCATAAGTCCTAGTTCCACAGTGATTATATACCCGTGACTCAGCTTCAATTTCAAAATCAATATACCCCCATAAAACAATCTGGTTTTAAGTGGCCATCTGCCAAAATGCATGGTCACTACTGCAGTAAAAGTAATATTTAGGGTATCTGGCCGAAACACAGAATGGTCGTGTTACGATCGCTTCTGGACTATGACTCAGGGCCTGGGAGTAGGATTCAAGTTGTACCGCTAGACTATTTTTTGACCATTACATCAATGGTGTTTTAGATTTTTAAAAAGGTGGTCAAAATCAAAATATGATATGCATGAATCAGAATAATATTAGCATGACTTTAAAAATGTTTGTGTCTGTCTTTATCGACCTGCATGCATACATAGACAATATATAAATATATCAGGTTTCTGTGCTTGTCAAGCTTGAGGACACGATTAGAACCTAGGTTTTTTAATCTAAATTGTTTTTTGTTCTAATGTAATTCGTTTTCTTAGGGATTACCAAAACATTTTTATTTTGATCTAGCGAACATATGAACGTTTTAGTTTTTTTATTGGATAAACCAAAACTTTTCTTTCATTGTACGCATATCATTTTGGCTTGGCAGGAATTAACGTGTTTTATGAAAGTGTTCAAAGCAATGCCCGAAAATGGTATGCCCATTTGTTTCTACCGATAGATGTGACTGAAACCCGCACACACAACCTAATAACTAAGGTCTAACATGTTTCAGAGTGACATGACAGACTTTCATAATTTTTGGGCGTTAGAGCGGGCGCGGTCGGAAACGCCTTTTACGAGCATGGCCACGTTTTGAAATAAACTTGCGCTGCGAGTACATAGCTAGAATCTTAATGTAAAATCACATTCTCTAGCTTAAATAGTTTCCGAGATCACAGTATTCATACGGACGGACAGACAAACAGACGGACAGACAAACGCACATGGCTAGATCGACTCGGCTATTGATCCTTATTAGGAATATATATACTTTATATGGTCGGAAACGCTTCATTTAACCTTTTACATACTTTTTAACGTATACAATATAGCCTTTCAGCCTACGATTATTAATATATATATATATATATATATATTTATGTATATAAATGCTATTTTTTTCATGTCTTTCAGGAAATGCAAAAACGATTAAAAATGATAACAGTTCAAGATTTGGTAAATTTATGCAAGTTTGTTTTGATGACCACAATTGTATAAAAGGATGCATTATTCAAGATTATCTGCTTGAACAATCTCGGATAACATATCAAAGTGAAGGGGAGCAAAACTATCATATAATGTATCAACTAGTGGCACAAGGGCAGAAAAATATTGATATCGCAAAAACCTTTTATTTAAAGCCACCTGAATATTACAAATATCTGAATATTAAGAGTACTGAACAAATAAATATGCAATTAGAATCAATGAAGTTCGACGCCGTTACTATGGCGTTTACGGTTTTACAAATTCCCCAATTTGTAATAGATGGCGTTTTTAAGGTCTTAAGCTCAATATTGTGGTTAGGTAATATTGACTTTATGGACATTGATGGCGAAGGTTGCGATTTTTCTAATTCAGACAAGGAAGCCATTTCGAACATTTCGAACCTTCTGGGAATGAAGCGCTGTGATCTTCAAAAGGTTCTTCTAATTCGCCAATTGAATGTTCGAGGAAATATTACTGAAATCCCTTTAAAAATAAAAGAGGTAAGTATCAAAATAAATTAGCTGGTATATAAATGTTATTTGTTTCTGTTTGGCTTTATCGACCTGCATGCATACATAGACAATATATAAATATATCAGGTTTCTATGCTTATCAAGCTTGAGGACACGATTAGAACCTAGGTTTTTTAATCTAATTTGTTTTTTGTTCTAATGTAATTCGTTTTCTTAGGGATTACCAAAACATTTTTATTTTGATCTAGCAAACATATGAACGTTTTAGTTTTTTTATTGGATAAACCAAAGGTTTTCTTTCATTGTACGAATGTCATTTTGGCTTGGCAGGAATTAACGTGTTCAAAGCAATGCCCGAAAATGGTATGCCCAGGTAAGCGTGGACATTAGACAGCCTTGATTATCCGTGTTTGACCGTAATGAAGAGTACGCTGCCAAGACGAAGAACCCATCCTATCTTCTCCGCTTTCTGAGTAGCACGCCACTATTCAAAAATGAGCGTCCAAGCTAGACACTGGTAGGTGTAAAGCCTGTTTAGCGGAAAGGTCGCATTCTCAGACTTTGCCGAGTAAACAGCAATATTCAAATGTAAAGCCTATGCCTTTTTCGGGGAGCTCTTGTCGTCAGAAATGCAGTGTCAGGTGATGACTACCGAGAACAGGGTTTGTGGGGCTCCAGGGAGTACAATTTTCAACCTTTAACATCAGCCAGGAAGCTTCAGCCGACTTTTTTTTCTTCTTCTTGAGTGAAGAAGAGTTAAATCAAATGAATTTTGGTTATAAAAAATAAGCCCTCATAAATTGGTGCACATTGACAAATTTAAAATTTTGATATAACCAACATCTTTCTTACTCGGAGAGAATCTGTGCGGCGGCATCTTCAAAATCAAAGGGAGTATAAAGTTGAAAGATCACTACCACCATAGCCGATAAATCAGTGGTTACAAACTTAACTAACTTAAAACTTAAAGATACAATCCATACCATGACAAAAAAAAGGATATTGAGACAATCTTGGCGGTCTTCCAGCAAACTGGAAACGTGGTATGTAGTAAAGTAGTGTTAAATGTACCAGTAATGTACGATAAGTCTTAAGAAAATAATCTAATACATATCTTAAAATTAAGTGTCACAAATGATTTTGGCTACACATGCTCCAATTTTCTTGCTTTGAACTGTATAAAACTATTGTGTTAGTGAGCGGACTCTTCCCAAATGCAGAGTTATCAAAGTGAAACGTCCGAGTTGTTTCGATCTTTAATATGCACTGATTTTAATGTTCAAGTTTGAGATTACAATGAGCGATATGTCCATGTGTGAGCTGTATGTAAGAGAGCGAATTCAAAAGACAAACATATGATTACAGTGAAGGCTAATTAGGTAGTACAAGTTGGTAAAGAATTCAAATTAATCAACTGTCTTTAAACAAAACTATTTATAAACAAATAATAATACATGTACATGAATGATCCAAGGATTATTCAAGCACCAATTTGCTCAGGCAGGGGCGCTATCTTGCAGATGGGTCTACGAATGGTTCCATTTTTCACCTTGATCTCGGCCACTCTTACTCGTCCATCAGCTCCAAAATGCGTGTTGGTGATGCGACCCAGGATCCACTCCTGGGGAGGTGTATTATCCTCGTGAATTATTACAATTTGGCCAATTTGAATGTTGGCATCGGGTTTGAGCCATTTGGAGCGCGCCTGAAGTGTGTGTATATAATCACGTCTCCATAGCTCCCAGAACTGTTGCTTCAAGTACTTTACGCACTGCCACCGCGTAAAATAGGATGACAGCGCGTCAATTGAAGACTCCGGTGCGGACATCAAAGAGGACCCAATCAGCAGGTGCGCTGTGCTAATTGCCTCTCCATCGTTTGGGTCTTCGGATAGGAGTGCCACTGGTCTTGAGTTTAAGATTGCCTCCGCATCGATTGCAATCGTTTGAAGCTCCTCGTAAGTTAGCCCAGTGTTGCCCAAGTTTTTGATCAACAAGGTCTTCATGGACTTCACTGCGGCCTCCTACAAGCCTTCAAATTGGGGAGCTCGCGGAGGGATGAACTTAAACTCAAATCCCACGATGCTGCTGAAGTTATGTACATTCGATGTGTTGGCTTCGTCAAACAGCTGTTGCTTAAAGTCCTCGAGCTGAGATCATGCCCAGACGAAATTAGTTGCATTGTAGGAATAGATGCGTAGTGGGACGCCTCTGCGACTGACGAAACGCTTTAAACAAAGAATAAAATTATTAGTAGACAGCTCGGAAATGAGTTCTATGTGGATTGCTTTTGACGAAAAGCATATAAATACGGCGAAATATGTTTTATATGGCACTTTGCTTCGAATGCGGTATGATGTGGCAAAAGGTCCACATAGGTCGACTCCAGTTAGAAAAAAAGGTCGTTGTGAATGAAAGCGATCAACCTGGAAGTGATCCCATTATTTTTTCCATTAAACGCCAACAAATTTCAATGTTAAGCAATGATCCTTTGGAAGAAGAACAGGAAATTTGGCATCGAGTGAAATGGGCGCCTTGGCTAAGCGGACTCCTACACGTAATAGTGTTATAGACCGGTTTGATACTTCAGTCGCTGCTAGGAATGGATTTAGTTTTTGAAATTCGGGTTTTAAAATCTTGTTTTCCTTGAGCTGCTGGATTTCGTTGAAAAAAAAAATGTCTTCTGCTGGATATGTGATACGATGTGCTTGAACGCGTATTGCAATTCAGTTGCTGATTTATGAATTACATCGACTACGTTCAGTTTCCTGTTGGCCTTGATTCGATCGAAGAATGCGCCGATAGGATGAGAACTTGTTGATAATGTAATCGAACACATCTTGTTTGCTGCCACTATCGGTACATGTGAGGACTGTTGATTTTCGAAGCTCCAACTCTTCTTCGGTGTCCTAAGAATTTAGCACTGGCTGAGGCCCTCCAGATGAGGGTTGACGTAAGAAACTTGGTCCACTAAACCATATAGTTTCCATAAGCTCAGATACGGCGCAGCCTCTTGACACTATGTCCGCGGGATTGTCCTTGCCCGGAACGTGCCTCCAAATAATGTTTGAAGTGGTTGATTGCATCTCAGAAATCCGGTTGGCGACGAAACAGTTTAGCCTGGACGAGTGCATGGTTAGCCACTGTAGAACAATTCTTGAATCTGTCCAAAAAAAACGTTATTAATGTAATTTTCGATTTTTTCCTTAACCTTGTCCCATGTTTGACACAATAAATATGCGGCGCTCAACTCTTGCCGTGGCAATGAAATTGCCTTTATTGGGGCCACTTTAGACTTTGCGATAATTAATATTGACTTAAACTCCCCATTTAATTTTGTTCGTAGACATAGGCAACAGCCATAAGCTCGCTGCGATGCATCTGAAAATCCGTGTATTTCCGATAGATTTCTTGGTGACGAGTTAATAAATCTTGGAATTTCTATGGTTTGCAGATTGTGCAAATCTTCTTCGGGAAGTGGAAGGGAAGAGAAGTGGATCGTCCCAGTTTAGACGGTGCATCCACAACTCTTGGACCAATATTTTGCATCAAATAACGAATGGTGTTACGAGCCCTAGCAAATCGTACAGGTGAGTCACAAGTGAAACGATGCTCCGCTTTGTGATGACAGTGATTGTAGCTTGTAAAACAGAACACATCTGCTGCCACGACATGCCCAATGTCTTCGTTACATCTTTGGTATCAACCTTGAATTGAAACTATGCTCCATTGCCTTCTATTTTGCTTGTGTTCCATTTTGCAAGCTCTAATTCAGCCTTAGAAAGTATGCTGGTGACCACTGCAGCCTTGAGATGAAGCTCTTCGACACTGTCTGCTCCAGTAAGGAGGTCATCGACGTACATCTCTTCCTTAAGTACGGCTGCTCCGATGGGAAACTGCTTTGAGAAGTTATCCGCAATATATTTCAAGCTCCTGATTGCTAGAAATGGTGCGCAGGACATTCCGTACGTGACAGTGTTGAGCTGAAACCATTCCAGAGGCGCAGCAGAGGATTCTCTCCAGAGAACAAGTTGATACATACGATCGTCTGGTGATACTTCAAACTGGCATACATCTTGCAGATATCCGCTAAGTGCATGACGATGTAAGCGAAAGGCTAGAAGTGTTAATATAAGATTTTGCTGGATGCTTGGCCCAATCATCAACAACTCATTCAAAGAAAGGTTCGACGCTGTTTTGCAGTGCTTTCTGATCTAAGGACTCCATGATGCGGGATTACATAATGGGTCTTCTGCGAGTCGAAATCAGATGCCAGTTGCATGTGATTCAGAGCTATGTATTCCTTCATGAATTCCACGTACATCTATCTTATCAACGGGTTGCGGCGCAACCTGCGTTCATTTTGAAGAAACCGGGATTTGGCTATTTGAAGAGACTTTCCTAGCTTGTGAGGGTTCTCTTTAAAGGGCAAGCAAACTTGGACCCGTCCAGATGTTAGAAACTTTGTGTTTGCCAAATAATGCCGTTCGCAATTCGTTCGTTCTACGGTGAAACAATTATGGTGCGAATCAAACTCCTCTATTAGCCAAAACCTTTCTAATGCATCTGGGAGCTCCGTGGAACGTGCCATGTTGCATGTGACGATTTGTGATTGCGGAATTTCAGAAACCTTTTCGCCAACGATCCAACCAAGTGCAGTATTGACCAGGCAAGGAAGGCCAGGACCCAGAGAAATTTTGCCATTTAAAAGTAAATCAAAAAACTCTTTTGTGCTGATGAGTAAATCAATCTTGTGAGGCACGTAGAATTCTGGATCTGCAAGGTCAATCTCTGTAGGTATTTTCCATTTTGAAGTGTCAACGAAACGCTCTGGCTGATTAAGCGATATTGTCTTCGCTAAATGCCATTCATTTACTGATAGTCGTGATCGAAAAGTTGTTGAGACAAAAAATCTCATCTGCGTTCTGACATTACCTATGCCAGAAATGTCATACTTCTTTCTCTCGAATCTGAGCTGAAGGAGCTTGGCCAACTCTTCAGAGATGAAATTTATTTCAGAGCCTGAGTCAAGCAAAGCTCTATCTGGCTGAAATATTCCGAACTTATCCCTAATCAACACTACTGCCGTAGGAATTAAAGCGCGCCTCGTATGACGCGAAAGCATGGAAACCGCAAGTGTGGGTTCCTGCTCCTGCTGAGAAGTGTGGGCAACAATCTGTGTTGCTTGCTCTGGATGAGCAGTTATATGAAGAATAGTGTGATGTAAGCCTTGACAAACGCGACATCGCGATCTACTTGGACATCTGCTCGCCAAATGGCCGATGCGCAAACAATTTATGCATGGAGCGGACTGCTTGATGAAAATAAATTTATCCTGCCAGTCTAGTGAACTAACTGAAGGGCACTGAGTGAGAGCGTGATCAGTAGCAGAACATTTTTTACAACCACCTTGTGCCGCAAAAAAGGCTCTCCTATTCTGTGTGGGCCTTTCTTTTGGCCTCTCATCAGATGATCGTTTAACGTTGCTCTCCAAATATTGACAGTGACGGCTTAAACTGCGGTAACAATCCTCCCAAGTAGGCAACACCTCGTATTCTTCTGCATCAGTTTTAGATAAAACAAGATGAATTAATATTGCGTTCATAACATCTGCTTCAGTTCCTAACGACAACAACTATTTACGCAGCGCGGAAACGGTATCCAAGATACAACGAAGAACTGCGGGATCAAATCTTTTCATTATTTGAATATCGAATAAGCTAGAAATGTGCTCTATGAAAATCAAAACCTTTTTTCGAATCGCTCCTTTAACTTCTTTAACGCCTTAGGATAATTGATTTCGGACACTTGAAAGCGGGCCACGACACTCAGAGTGGCTCCAGACAAACAGCTAAGCAAGTAGTTGAATTTGTCAACAGCTGGTATTGAAGCGTCATCATGTGCTAGTAAAGGCAGTGATAAACTTTATAAAGTCACCATACTTCCCCTCGAACTTAGGTAGCTTTAACGATGGTAAACGATTATGGTGCCCAGCTGCGTAATTTACCGATGAATTGATAAAACTTTCATCTTCTGGCCGGTCCTTCTTTGTTGCCGCAATACGAGTGATGATAATTGCCTAGGTGTCTATGAATATGTCCTCCAATTCTTTACGGCCGTCGTAGGCCGCATCCAGCCGTTCGATCTGCGATTGAATTTGAAGAATTTGCTTAAAATACGATACCAAGCTTTGAGCTTTGAGATTAACTATGTTTCGCGGAATTGTAGACCTTTGTTGTCTTAAAGACACGAGTTGAGTATCAGCAGGCGTAGTCATATTGCGAAGGTTTATTTAGAGAAAACTGAGTGTGATTGTGGAGCAATTATTAAGTGAAACACCTTATGCGAGGATGTTGCTTGAGAGAGTATATTAATATTTGGCTCATTTATTTGCAGACCAGCTGCACAAGTATGTGTGTATATGGTCAGAGTGGAATGACAAAAATAGCGATTGCATTTGCGAGCCTAGCTTACCGTTTTTCGTCCCCTTTGTGTCGCTGTTCCATAGCTTGCGAAACTGTACTGGCGACGGTTATGAGGTGTGCAGGTATCCAAGACGAACCAGTGGCGATGATTCCGGTGATCCAAAGATGCTTTCGGAGATCCAACGATGGCGGTCTAGCGATGCTGGAATTTATTTCTTTGCCGAATGCAGAGTTAATGATTCTGTGTGCAAATAGGATTTATGTTGGGACTTGCCGAATGCAGTGTCCTGTCACGGTCGCCAAAATGTGCGGACTCTGCCCAAATGCAGAGTTATCAGAGTAAAACGTCCGATGTGTTTCGATCTCTAATATGCACTGATTTTAATGAGCGATATGTACATGTGTGAGCTGTATGTATAAGAGCGAATTCAAAATACAAACATATGATTACAGTGAAGGGTAATTAGGTAGTATAAATTGGCAAAGAATTAAAATTAACCAACTGTTTTTAAACGAAGTTATTTATAAACAAATAATAATAAATGTCAATTGGCGTTCAGTTATGATGTCATCGAACAGTTAGCTTTGGAAAATTTTTAGCATAGTTTTATTCAAGCTTTCTATATATATTCGAGTTAGATTTTATCATTTTGGGTTATCAGAAAATATAACAGCTTCCCTATCTACAAGTAGAGTTGGAGTTGCATCAGCAAATGTTAATTTTACGAATTCAAGTCCTATGTAAAATACATTTTAGATCCAAAATTTCTTTAGTCAAAATATCTACAAACAAGAAAGGAAGCAAACTTCGGCGTGCCGAAGTTTATATACCCTTGCAGCTATTTCAAAAACTACTATACTATTGAAAACGTTAAAATTATGATTTACTTGCGTGTATGTTTAAAAACATTGAAGCTGTGATGATTTTCAGCTTAATTATTCGATAGTTCCTATGCCAGCTAACGATTTTTCCTATGGGAGCTAAATGCTATAGTCGTCCGATTTTGATGAAATTTAAACCGTAATTCTGAAATATTTAACCAATACCATATCTCGAAGCACTAAAAAAAAATTTTAAAAAACCAAAGTTATAATTTTTTTTATTTATTTTTATGATTGTTCCTATGGGAGCTATAAGCTATAGTCGTCCGACTTAGATGAAATTTAAACCGTAATTCTGAAATATTTAACCATTACTATATCTCGAAGAACTCAAAAAAAAAAATTAAAAAACAGAAAAGTTATAATTTTTTTTATTTATTTTTATGATTGTTCCTATGGGAGCTATAAGCTATAGTCGTCCGATTTAGATGAAATTTAAACCGTAATTCTGAAATATTTAACCAATACTATATCTCGAAGAACTAAAAAAAAAATTAAAAAACACCAAACTTAAAATTTTTTTTTATTTATTTTTCCGATTGTTCCTATAAGAGCTATATGCTATAGTCGTCCGATCCGGCTCGATCCGACTTATATAATACCTGCAATAGAAAGACAACTTTTGAGAAAGTTTCATGCAGACTAGTTTGCGTAGAAACGGACGGACAGACGGACGGACAGACGGACGGACAGACGGACGGACAAACGGACATGGCTAGATCGACTCTCCTAGTGATGCTGATCAAGAATATATATACTTTATAGGGTCGGAGATGTCTCCTTCACTGCGTTGCAAACTTCTGACTGAAATTATAATACCCTCTGCAAGGGTATAAAAATAAAACCTAGCACGGTGTAAATATGTTAAAATTGTAGTTTTCAAGACCAGGATAGAGGTTGAAATGTAAATTTGATTATAACGATTACAAGTGCCTGAAAGGGTTCATGCAGGCCAAAATTTGAGGTACATCTTGTCAAGTTAAGAGGATGGTAGTTGCGGGCTGGTCTCAAACGCACATTAAAAGTTAAGCGGCTTACCAATTCTATTGAGTCAATGTCACCTTTGACAATATTGTGCATAAAAATAGTTCCAAGAATGATTATACGATTTAAAAGAGTAAATTAAGCAATAGTAATCTACTAGATTAAGAAGGCAACCTTACGTTTGGATTGCAGTTCAAAGCACGAAGGTCGAAAAGAAGAAATTTTTTTGTACCGACTCTATACGATCAATGTGTATTTGATATTGGGGACTCCGAACGGGAGGGCAATATTCTTTATTAGGACGGACAAGGGAAGTTAATAATAATTAAGTCGTATGAGGATCGTCAAGTTCTTTTGACCATCTTTTAATAAATGCAACACTCAAAGCCGTGCTTACAGTAGACTTTATGTGACAGTCGAATTCTAATTTTGGGTCAAGGACAACATAGGAAGACGTTGACCGAATATTTTCGGTCCAGTGGAATATTATGAAGAGAATAGTTTGTAAATTAAGGCGTACCCCTATAAAAAGTAGTTTCTTTACATTCAAGGCAATTCAGATTTAAGAGTCTAGATTGGCACCATCTCTGAAAACAAATAATATTCGACCGTAAACCGAAACCCGATTGCAAATTGTTAAAGGACAAAGAAAGTTTAAAATTATCCATCGAACGTCATCGTAGCCACTCCTTTTCGTCGCGCTTTCGACATAGTTTTCACAAGTTTCGCAATTAAAATCGTCTCGAACTACTGCGTTCACAAGTTTTCGCGTTGTTAATACAAAAATACAAAATAGTATTAAATTTTCATGACCCTTCAGCCCAGAACGGGCAACAGGGCCAGTCGGTGGACAGCTCGCCGATATTCGCCGTCCTGCGTCCTGACGTCCGCCACGCGAACCTTGCTATCGGCGCCGGCGTGCACCGCTACCACTCGTCCGATCCTCCACTGCTGGGGCGGAAGGTTGTCTTCTGCGACGACGACGAGCGCTCCCACGACGAGGTTGGGCTCCCCCTGGTGCCACTTGGACCGCTGCTGGAGGCTGGATATGTACCAAAGGACACAAGAGGCCAAGTGGGTCGAAAAGTCGAGCAGTCACCGACAAAATATTTCGTTTTGTCGCGCGAAGATACAGGAAAGAGTCATCCAACAAAAATTGAAGGAAAAAAAAAAAACTGGTTAATGGAAAACGCCTACAAAAGGAAGGGTTTATCCGGCGACAGGACAAAGTTGAAGAACAGCAAGGAAAGCCTAAGAAAGCAGACCGAGCTACAAAGTTTGGGTCAATTGTGGTCTCTGATGTTCGTCTCTATGCAGACAATTCGTCGGTCTTATTGAAGACAATTCGTTCGGTCTTATTGAAGACAATTCATCGGTCTTATTGAAGACAAGATTATATCGGGGTTGTATAACCTGAAGACAGAAAAACGCTACTACGCTGCAAAGCAAAGCACCCAATACATTCGAAGGCCCAGAAAGCCAGAGAAGGCAAACAAAACAAGCAATCAAAATCGTCTCGAACTACTGCGTTCACAAGTTTTCGCGTTGTTAATACAAAATAGTATTAAATTTTCATGGTGACCCCGACGTGATTAGCAGTAGAGTTCGCGAGTTTTAATATTTTTTTCGGTGAAAAACTATAAACAATACCAACAAAAACCAATTTATTCGTGTCGGTTCGCCCAATAAATTAAATTCAATAATTTCGTCGCTGGAAATTTTCTGCCGTTCTTGAAGTTGCGCCTGACTTTTCGGCAAATTTAATTGCTCAATTTGCTGCTGCCGCCAAATGGAAGTCAAAAAGGAAGTTGCAATTATCAAGTCGGCCATCCAGGTATAGAGTGCCAAAAGTTGAAAGTTAATCTGTGGCGTTTTGTCAATTGTGTTTTGGCCCATCTTTCAACTTTTTGCATTCGTGTAAAAATCGGTAGATAGTGAGCATTCTAACCAAGAAATAAAAATTTGCATGTACTAACAACCAAAATTCTACAATAAACATAATATATTTCGAATTATATGTGAATCGCTTTGGCCAAAAAACAAGCAATAAAATACTCGTCGTCGACCCAATTAGTGCGAACTTAATTCCCCCAACTTTCGTCGTAGTGAGCACCAATTTAGGGTATAAATAAAAATAGCTGGAAAAAAGTGCAAATTGTGAAAAGTGTAGCTCTCAGAAAATTAGCGGCAATAACTTTCGCCGCATTTTGTCCGAACATTTCCCGCGCTTTTCCAATTTTTCCGCGCTTTTCATAATTTTGCGCGCATTTTGGCGTCAGGCTTATATATTCGTTGCCCTTAGTTATCGGTCAGTGTATCATTCTCCGTTAGCATCTGCATAGGAAGAGCCGCTAGCCGCGTACACATACACACGCACACCGACACCGCTGCCGCTATTTCGAGTTATCTTTTGTCGTTTTCGTTCTCGATCGCTGCAGCAGTGCAATTTTCGGTCTGCCTAAACGTTTGTTCGTTTTTTCGGTACGCTTGATCTTAAGCGGTAGCTCTCCTACAGTGCGTGCGTGCGGCATATACTGTCGCAGGGTTTATATAAAAAATATAAAAACCCTATTTAGATTTTTCGCTGTAATTCTCTCGGCACTTAGCTCCCTTACACCGTGTGCGATCGGTATGTTACTCGTTGATTTTTTATTTTTTTATTTAACAAATAAATAATTTAATAAAAATAAATATTTAACACCTCTTCGATACCAACCAAATAAATACAAATAAAAGCAATGGCAACTAAGGATATCGAAGAGCTTAAACACCAACGAGATGTTTGCATGAAAAGTATTAACCGAACTTATCGCCACTTAAAAGAAGCTAAATTATCTATAAATCCGGTCGAGCTTGAGTGTCGATTAGAGATTCTAAATACGCACATTGAAAATGCTTCACTTTTGCAAAACCAAATAGAAGTGAAAGATACAAAAGATGTATACCGCGAAGAGTTGGAAGAGAGGGCCGTAATGACAAAGTCATTGCTGATTTCAATTTTAAATAAGTCCAAACAAAATAATATCGAGAAATCCGCTCCGCCAGCAAATCGCCCGCCTCAATGCCGTCTGCCGAGCGTTGCTCTCCCAACTTTTAGCGGAAAACACTCCGATTTAAAAATTTAATAAGCCTTTTCGAAACTTTCGTTGACAAAGATGACACTTTACACGATATTGAAAAATTCAATCATTTAATTTCGTGTTTAGCTGGAGACGCTTTAGGAACAGTTAGGGCCTTCCAAGTCACTGCGGAAAATTATCCCAAAGCCCTTGCTAGCCTGAAGCGGGTGTACGATAATGATTGTCTTATTTTTTTTGACAACATATGGACACTTTTTAATTTGCAAAAAATTTCCCAGCCTTCAGCTACAGCCTTGAGAACCCTCATCGACACGGTCACAGCCTTGTATGACTCCTTGCTGTCTATTGGGGATGATAGACGCATTACCAATGCCATTTTAATACATCTGGTAATGAGCAAGGTCGATGCAGGAACTAAAAGAAAATGGGAAGAACAGTTAGATTATACTTCGCTTCCACTTTGGATCGAATGTGAGGCGGCCCTCAACAGGCGATACCAACACATGGTAGCAGAAGAGGCTTCCAAGCCCAAAACTGTTCAGCAGACCCAATCTAACCCTAAGAAGAATGGAAATAAGAGTTTTTCGTTTGTCGCTGCCAGGAACGACTCTGTTCAATGCATGTATTGCAACTCAGCTGAACATCAGATTGGAAACTGCGCTTCCTTCGCAGCCCTGACAGTTCAGCAAAGATTCGAATTCGCTAAAAGAGCACCCTTATGCATTAACTGTTTAAGAAAGGGTCACACTGTCAAAAAATGCAAATCGAACAGATGTAGAGTGTGCAATTCCTCACATCACACTTTGCTACATATATATGCCCCAAACACAAATCTCGCGTTGCCACCTCCTTCTCAGCCCACGCTCATGCAGGAGTCTCCATCCACTTCGCATGTTTTGCATGCGAATGCATCGGATCGAGTCATTCTTGCAACTGCTGTTGTGAGCGTCCAAACAAAAAGCGGCGAGTTTGTATTAGCTCGAGCGTTGCTCGACTCTGGTTCACAAATAAACTTTGTAACCGACGAGCTCGCTCAGAGGCTCAAAATTACAAGAGAGGACGTGTGCATGAGCTTGCGAGGCATTGGTGGAACTAATGCCCAAGCCACAAAAAAAATACACACGATTGTGAAGTCGCGAGTAGGGAACAGCCAATTGTCGTCCGATTTTTGGATTATGAAAAATATTTCTGGTTATCATCCGGATCAAGCGGTGAACACCAGCGGGTGGAGGGTGCCTGAAAATATTCAGTTGGCAGATCCATTCTTCTTCAAGCCCCAAAAAATAGATATGCTTATCGGCGCTGAAACATTCTTTGAACTTTTATCTATTGGCCAGATAAAGCAGGGGCCTGAATTCCCCATCCTACAAAAGACAGTTCTCGGCTGGATAGTGTCAGGCAGATGTGCCTCTGAAAATAATAAAAACGCTGAAAAAATGGTACATCTCAGCTGCCAGGAGGAAGCGTTGGAGTCAATTGACACAACCCTGCAGAAATTTTGGTCTGTGGAGGACTTGCCGCCCAAGGCTAAAGTCCATACTCCTGAGCAACAACTCTGTCAACAACACTTTGAGAAAAATACTCAAAGATTGTCGTCCGGTAGATTTTCGGTTCGTTTGCCGTTTAAATCTGACCCAAATACTCTTGGTTCGTCATACGAAGTTGCGAAACGTAGATTTTTGTCGCTAGAAAGGAAATTGTCAAAGGACCCTTCGCTGAAGAAGATGTATAGTGAATTCATGGAGGAATATGTTTCACTGGGCCACATGTCCTCCACCAATGACAAAATTCCGAATACTCCGCACTATTTCATTCCGCACCAATGCGTTTTACGGCCACAAAGTACTTCAACTAAGTGAGAGTAGTTTTCGATGCATCGAGCCGTACTTCTACGCAGGTAGCGTTGAATGACATTTGATGGTAGGCCCAACTATTCAAGAGGAGCTGTACTCGACTCTGCTTCGGTTTAGATTGCATAAGTTTGCCCTTGCGGCCGACGTCAAAAAGATGTATCGCCAAGTGATGGTGGACGAAGCTGATCGTAACTTCCAGCTCATAGTATGGAGACGAGATCCTTCTGAGTCCGTGAAAATCTTTAAGTTGAACACCGTTACATATGGAACTTCGCCAGCCCCCTTTTTGGCGATTCTGTGTTTAATGCGACTAGGAGAGATGGCGAAAGCAACTCATCCAAAAGCCGCAAAGGTTATTCAGAATGATTTTATGTTGACGATTTGTTGACTGGCGCCGGATGCGTTGAGGACCTGCAAAGCCTTCGAGACGAAGTTTCTCAGGTCTTGCAAGAGGCAGGCTTTGAATTGGCAAAGTGGTTTTCGAACTGCCCAGAGTTATCCGCATCTGATAGCGCTGTAATGTCACTTATGGCAGACTCAGACGTAACTAAGACCCTTGGCGTGGTTTGGTTACCGGTTAAAGATTACTTTCAATTTCGGTTGGATGACTCTTTCCTGGATCTTCGCGCGACAAAACGAAATATTTTGTCGGTGACTGCTCGACTTTTCGACCCACTTGGCCTCTTGTGTCCTTTGGTCACAAAGGCAAAGATTTTGTTGCAGGAACTGTGGCTTCGAAAATTAGATTGGGACGAGTCGCTACCGATGCAGTTGCTCACGTCGTGGGAGACGTTTAAAGCGACGCTTCTGCAGCTGCCTAAAATTAAGGTATCTCGATTCGTCAACACAGATCCACAAGTCCCGATTCAAATACATGGTTTCGCTGACGCTTCCATGCGAGCGTATGGAGCGTGCATCTACGTTCGGACTCAAACTGCTGAAGGTTTGAAAGTGTCTTTATTGACCGCCAAATCGAAAGTAGCTCCCCTCAAGACGAAAACTTTGCCTCGCCTTGAGCTGTGTGCAGCTCACCTTTTAGCAGATCTCTATAATCGTGTCAGGCCATTGCTAAATTCTCCCATTGAGAATGTTTTCCTGTGGACAGACTCCGAGATCACTTTACACTGGATTAAAACCCATTCCCTCGTCGTTGTCGGTTTTTGTTTCGAACCGGGTTGCAGAAATTCAGGAGTGGTCGGAGAAAGCAATTTGGAGACACGTTCCCACGAAAGTAAACCCAGCAGATATAGTGTCCCGAGGATGTGACGTAGAGGAGCTTACAACGTCCATTTGGTTCAGTGGGCCTTCGTTCTTGCTAGACTCAGAAAATAATTGGCCTGTAAATAAACATTTCGAACTGCCGGCTGATGTAATGTCGATGGAGCTACGCAAATCGGCAATAGCTCTCGTAGTCAGCCCAGAGCCAAATTATGTGCTTCAGAAAATAGAGTCCTTTTCGTCGCACCCGAAGCTTCTGAGAGTTTTCGTGTGGGTTTTTCGTTTTATTCAAAGGTGCAGAAAGGTGTCGAAGCCCTTTGAAAAAAGTACTTCGCCAAGAGAACTTGATTTCGCTTTTGATAAAATTGTCGAAGTTGTCCAATTTCACGAGTTCAGGGACGACATAAGTAAAATTCGGAAGAATAAACCGGTAGCAACGAATATTCAAAAGTTAAACCCTTTTCTTCAGGAAAATAAATTAGATTGGTGCTCCTCGACATTGCAACGAGTTGGGGGTCGGTTATTGAATGCTCCTATCCCGTACGAAGCCAAATTCCCGTTGTTGCTGTCTAAAAGCTCACAGTTCGTCAGATCCTATGTGTCATACCTGCACGTTACGAACTGTCACGCTGGCCCACGAGCTCTCGTAAGTCGTCTGCGCGAGAAAATCTGGCTAGTTAATGCTCAAGAAGTCTGCCGACGAACAGTTCGGTCGTGCATGCGCTGCTTTCGCTGTAAGCCGCAACTTTTGACGCAAATTATGGGAAACTTGCCAGCAGATAGACTTCGAGCTCTCCGCCCGTTCAATTTTTGTGGCGTTGATTTTTGTGGTCCCTTCAACGTATCGTATCCGTGGTAAGCCACCGTACAAGTCGTACGTGGCCTTGTTCGTCTGTTTTGCGTCCAAAGCGGTCCACTTAGAATTAGTGTCTGACCTAACCACTGATGCGTTCTTGTTGGCATTTCAAAGGTTCGTGAGTCGTCGCGGGATTCCGGAGAAGGTGTGGTGCGACAACGCCACCAATTTCGTCGGCGCAGATCGCCACATGAGAGAGTTCCGAGCCCGTCTGGAGGAGCAGGGGGGCGGTATCGAAACATTCGCATCAAAAAAAGGATGCGAGTTTGCGTTCATACCGCCCAGAGCACCGCACTTCGGCGGACTATGGGAGGCAGGTGTGAAGTCTGCAAAGCACCTGTTCCTTCGGACGGTAGGCCAAGACCTCTTGACCGCGGAGGAGCTCGGAACTCTGCTCACCAGCGTGGAGGCCGTGTTCAACTCCAGGCCCCTCGGCGCTCTAAGCAGCGACCCGAACGACGGCGAGGCCCTGACCCCCGGGCATCTGCTCATCGGCGGCCCTCTTCTGGCCCCACCATCAGCGGCGCTCCCGGACCAGATCAGCCTGACCTGCTTGCGACGATGGCGAGGTGTCTCGTCTCTCAGGCACAGGTTCTGGCAGCGATGGTCCCGGGAGTACATCTCCAGCCTCCAGCAGCGGTCCAAGTGGCACCAGGGGGAGCCCAACCTCGTCGTCGTCGCAGAAGACAACCATCCGCCCCAGCAGTGGAGGATCGGACGAGTGGTAGCGGTGCACGCCGGCGCCGATAGCAAGGTTCGCGTGGCGGACGTCAGGACGCAGGACGGCGAATATCGGCGAGCTGTCCACCGACTGGCCCTGTTGCCCGTTCTGGGCTGAAGGACGTCGTCCCTTCAGAGGGGGCGGTGTTTGCGCACTCAGCGCTTGTATTTAAATCAATAGTTGTAGGGCGAGAGCGGGAGCCAATAAAGCTTTCGTCTGTTCGCTCTTGCGAATTCGCCCCGTCTCTCGCCACCGTAGCATAAGTTAGGTTCTAAGAGAAATTATTGAAATATAATTGTAAGTGATCCATCGAACGTCATCGTAACCACTCCTTTTCGTCGCGCTTTCGACATAGTTTTCACAAGTTTCGCAATTAAAATCGTCTCGAACTACTGCGTTCACAAGTTTTCGCGTTGTTAATACAAAATAGTATTAAATTTTCATGGTGACCCCGACGTGATTAGCAGTAGAGTTCGCGAGTTTTAATATTTTTTTCGGTGAAAAACTATAAACAATACCAACAAAAACCAATTTATTCGTGTCGGTTCGGCCAATAAATTAAATTCAATAATTTCGTCGCTGGAAATTTTCTGCCGTTCTTGAAGTTGTGCCTGACGTTTCGGCAAATTTAATTGCTCAATTTGCTGCTGCCGCCAAATGGAAGTCAAAAAGGAAGTTGCAATTATCAAGTCGGCCATCCAGGTATAGAGTGCCAAAAGTTGAAAGTTAATCTGTGGCGTTTTGTCAATTGTGTTTTAGCCCATCTTTCAACTTTTTGCATTCGTGTAAAAATCGGTAGATAGTGAGCATTCTAACCAAGAAATAAAAATTTGCATGTACTAACAACCAAAATTATACAATAAACATAATATATTTCGAATTATATGTGAATCGCTTTGGCCAAAAAACAAGCAATAAAATACTCGTCGTCGACCCAATTAGTGCGAACTTAATTCCCCCAACTTTCGTCGTAGTGAGCACCAATTTAGGGTATAAATAAAAATAGCTGGAAAAAAGTGCAAATTGTGAAAAGTGTAGCTCTCAGAAAATTAGCGGCAATAACTTTCGCCGCATTTTGTCCGAACATTTCCCGCGCTTTTCCAATTTTTCCGCGCTTTTCATAATTTTGCGCGCATTTTGGCGTCAGGCTTATATATTCGTTGCCCTTAGTTATCGGTCAGTGTATCATTCTCCGTTAGCATCTGCATAGGAAGAGCCGCTAGCCGCGTACACATACACACGCACACCGACACCGCTGCCGCTATTTCGAGTTATCTTTTGTCGTTTTCGTTCTCGATCGCTGCAGCCGTGTGCGATCGGTATATTACTCGTTGATTTTTTATTTTATTATTTAACAAATAAATAATTTAATAAAAATAAATATTTAAAACCTCTTTGATACCAACCAAATTAATACAAATAAACGAAATGGCAACTAAGGATATCGAAAAACTTAAACACCAACGAGATGTTTGCATGAAAAGTATTAACCGAACTTATCGCCACTTAAAAGAAGCTAAATTATCTATAAATCCGGTCGAGCTTGAGTGTCGATTAGAGATTCTAAATACGCACATTGAAAATGCTTCACTTTTGCAAAACCAATAGAAGTGAAAGATACAAAAGATGTATACCGCGAAGAGTTGGAAGAGAGGGCCGTAATGACAAAGTCATTGCTGATTTCAATTTTAAATAAGTCCAAACAAAATAATATCGAGAAATCCGCTCCGCCAGCAAATCGCCCGCCTCAATGCCGTCTGCCGAGCGTTGCTCTCCCAACTTTTAGCGGAAAACACTCCGAATTTAAAAATTTAATAAGCCTTTTCGAAACTTTCGTTGACAAAGATGACACTTTACACGATATTGAAAAATTCAATCATTTAATTTCGTGTTTAGCTGGAGACGCTTTAGGAACAGTTAGGGCCTTCCAAGTCACTGCGGAAAATTATCCCAAAGCCCTTGCTAGCCTGAAGCGGGTGTACGATAATGATTGTCTTATTTTTTTTGACAACATATCGACACTTTTTAATTTGCAAAAAATTTCCCAGCCTTTAGCTACAGCCTTGAGAACCCTCATCGACACGGTCACAGCCTTGTATGACTCCTTGCTGTCTATTGGGGATGATAGACGCATTACCAATGCCATTTTAATACATCTGGTAATGAGCAAGGTCGATGCAGGAACTAAAAGAAAATGGGAAGAACAGTTAGATTATACTTCGCTTCCACTTTGGATCGAATGTGAGGCGGCCCTCAACAGGCGATACCAACACATGGTAGCGGAGGAGGCTTCCAAGCCCGTAACTGTTCAGCAGACCCAATCTAACCCTAAGAAGAATGGAAATAGGAGTTTTTCGTTTGTCGCTGCCAGGAACGACTCTGTTCAATGCATGTATTGCAACTCAGCTGAACATCAGATTGGAAACTGCGCTTCCTTCGCAGCCCTGACAGTTCAGCAAAGATTCGATTTCGCTAAAAGAGCACCCTTATGCATTAACTGTTTAAGAAAGGGTCACACTGTCAAAAAATGCAAATCGAACAGATGTAGAGTGTGCAATTCCTCACATCACACTTTGCTACATATATATGCCCCAAACACAAATCTCGCGTTGCCACCTCCTTCTCAGCCCACGCTCATGCAGGAGTCTCCATCCACTTCGCATGTTTTGCATGCGAATGCATCGGATCGAGTCATTCTTGCAACTGCTGTTGTGAGCGTCCAAACAAAAAGCGGCGAGTTTGTATTAGCTCGAGCGTTGCTCGACTCTGGTTCACAAATAAACTTTGTAACCGACGAGCTCGCTCAGAGGCTCAAAATTACAAGAGAGGACGTGTGCATGAGCTTGCGAGGCATTGGTGGAACTAATGCCCAAGCCACAAAAAAAATACACACGATTGTGAAGTCGCGAGTAGGGAACAGCCAATTGTCGTCCGATTTTTGGATTATGAAAAATATTTCTGGTTATCATCCGGATCAAGCGGTGAACACCAGCGGGTGGAGGGTGCCTGAAAATATTCAGTTGGCAGATCCATTCTTCTTCAAGCCCCAAAAAATAGATATGCTTATCGGCGCTGAAACATTCTTTGAACTTTTATCTATTGGCCAGATAAAGCAGGGGCCTGAATTCCCCATCCTACAAAAGACAGTTCTCGGGATAGTGTCAGGCAGATGTGCCTCTGAAAATAATAAAAACGCTGAAAAAATGGTACATCTCAGCTGCCAGGAGGAAGCGTTGGAGTCAATTGACACAACCCTGCAGAAATTTTGGTCTGTGGAGGACTTGCCGCCCAAGGCTAAAGTCCATACTCCTGAGCAACAACTCTGTCAACAACACTTTGAGAAAAATACTCAAAGATTGTCGTCCGGTAGATTTTCGGTTCGTTTGCCGTTTAAATCTGACCCAAATACTCTTGGTTCGTCATACGAAGTTGCGAAACGTAGATTTTTGTCGCTAGAAAGGAAATTGTCAAAGGACCCTTCGCTGAAGAAGATGTATATTGAATTCATGGAGGAATATGTTTCACTGGGCCACATGTCCTCCACCAATGACAAAATTCCGAATACTCCGCACTATTTCATTCCGCACCAATGCGTTTTACGGCCACAAAGTACTTCAACTAAGTTCAGAGTAGTTTTCGATGCATCGAGCCGTTCTTCTACGCAGGTAGCGTTGAATGACATTTTGATGGTAGGCCCAACTATTCAAGAGGAGCTGTACTCGACTCTGCTTCGGTTTAGATTGCATAAGTTTGCCCTTGCGGCCGACGTCAAAAAGATGTATCGCCAAGTGATGGTGGACGAAGCTGATCGTAACTTCCAGCTCATAGTATGGAGACGAGATCCTTCTGAGTCCGTGAAAATCTTTAAGTTGAACACCGTTACATATGGAACTTCGCCAGCCCCCTTTTTGGCGATTCTGTGTTTAATGCGACTAGGAGAGATGGCGAAAGCAACTCATCCAAAAGCCGCAAAGGTTATTCAGAATGATTTTTATGTTGACGATTTGTTGACTGGCGCCGGATGCGTTGAGGACCTGCAAAGCCTTCGAGACGAAGTTTCTCAGGTCTTGCAAGAGGCAGGCTTTGAATTGGCAAAGTGGTTTTCAAACTGCCCAGAGTTATCCGCATCTGATAGCGCTGTAATGTCACTTATGGCAGACTCAGACGTAACTAAGACCCTTGGCGTGGTTTGGTTACCGGTTAAAGATTACTTTCAATTTCGGTTGGATGACTCTTTCCTGGATCTTCGCGCGACAAAACGAAATATTTTGTCGGTGACTGCTCGACTTTTCGACCCACTTGGCCTCTTGTGTCCTTTGGTCACAAAGGCAAAGATTTTGTTGCAGGAACTGTGGCTTCGAAAATTAGATTGGGACGAGTCGCTACCGATGCAGTTGCTCACGTCGTGGGAGACGTTTAAAGCGACGCTTCTGCAGCTGCCTAAAATTAAGGTATCTCGATTCGTCAACACAGATCCACAAGTCCCGATTCAAATACATGGTTTCGCTGACGCTTCCATGCGAGCGTATGGAGCGTGCATCTACGTTCGGACTCAAACTGCTGAAGGTTTGAAAGTGTCTTTATTGACCGCCAAATCGAAAGTAGCTCCCCTCAAGACGAAAACTTTGCCTCGCCTTGAGCTGTGTGCAGCTCACCTTTTAGCAGATCTCTATAATCGTGTCAGGCCATTGCTAAATTCTCCCATTGAGAATGTTTTCCTGTGGACAGACTCCGAGATCACTTTACACTGGATTAAAACCCATCCCTCGTCGTTGTCGGTTTTTGTTTCGAACCGGGTTGCAGAAATTCAGGAGTGGTCGGAGAAAGCAATTTGGAGACACGTTCCCACGAAAGTAAACCCAGCAGATATAGTGTCCCGAGGATGTGACGTAGAGGAGCTTACAACGTCCATTTGGTTCAGTGGGCCTTCGTTCTTGCTAGACTCAGAAAATAATTGGCCTGTAAATAAACATTTCGAACTGCCGGCTGATGTAATGTCGATGGAGCTACGCAAATCGGCAATAGCTCTCGTAGTCAGCCCAGAGCCAAATTATGTGCTTCAGAAAATAGAGTCCTTTTCGTCGCACCCGAAGCTTCTGAGAGTTTTCGTGTGGGTTTTTCGTTTTATTCAAAGGTGCAGAAAGGTGTCGAAGCCCTTTGAAAAAAGTACTTCGCCAAGAGAACTTGATTTCGCTTTTGATAAAATTGTCGAAGTTGTCCAATTTCACGAGTTCAGGGACGACATAAGTAAAATTCGGAAGAATAAACCGGTAGCAACGAATATTCAAAAGTTAAACCCTTTTCTTCTGGAAAATAAATTAGATTGGTGCTCCTCGACATTGCAACGAGTTGGGGGTCGGTTATTGAATGCTCCTATCCCGTACGAAGCCAAATTCCCGTTGTTGCTGTCTAAAAGCTCACAGTTCGTCAGATCCTATGTGTCATACCTGCACGTTACGAACTGTCACGCTGGCCCACGAGCTCTCGTAAGTCGTCTGCGCGAGAAAATCTGGCTAGTTAATGCTCAAGAAGTCTGCCGACGAACAGTTCGGTCGTGCATGCGCTGCTTTCGCTGTAAGCCGCAACTTTTGACGCAAATTATGGGAAACTTGCCAGCAGATAGACTTCGAGCTCTCCGCCCGTTCAATTCTTGTGGCGTTGATTTTTGTGGTCCCTTCAGCACAACGTATCGTATCCGTGGTAAGCCACCGTACAAGTCGTACGTGGCCTTGTTCGTCTGTTTTGCGTCCAAAGCGGTCCACTTAGAATTAGTGTCTGACCTAACCACTGATGCGTTCTTGTTGGCATTTCAAAGGTTCGTGAGTCGTCGCGGGATTCCGGAGAAGGTGTGGTGCGACAACGCCACCAATTTCGTCGGCGCAGATCGCCACATGAGAGAGTTCCAAGCCCGTCTGGAGGAGCAGGGGGGCGGTATCGAAACATTCGCATCAAAAAAAGGATGCGAGTTTGCGTTCATACCGCCCAGAGCACCGCACTTCGGCGGACTATGGGAGGCAGGTGTGAAGTCTGCAAAGCACCTGTTCCTTCGGACGGTAGGCCAAGACCTCTTGACCGCGGAGGAGCTCGGAACTCTGCTCACCAGCGTGGAGGCCGTGCTCAACTCCAGGCCCCTCGGCGCTCTAAGCAGCGACCCGAACGACGGCGAGGCCCTGACCCCCTGGCATCTGCTCATCGGCGGCCCTCTTCTGGCCCCACCATCAGCGGCGCTCCCGGACCAGATCAGCCTGACCTGCTTGCGACGATGGCGAGGTGTCTCGTCTCTCAGGCACAGGTTCTGGCAGCGATGGTCCCGGGAGTACATCTCCAGCCTCCAGCAGCGGTCCAAGTGGCACCAGGGGGAGCCCAACCTCGTCGTCGTCGCAGAAGACAACCATCCGCCCCAGCAGTGGAGGATCGGACGAGCGGTAGCGGTGCACGCCGGCGCCGATAGCAAGGTTCGCGTGGCGGACGTCAGGACGCAGGACGGCGAATATCGGCGAGCTGTCCACCGACTGGCCCTGTTGCCCGTTCTGGGCTGAAGGACGTCGTCCCTTCAGAGGGGGCGGTGTTTGCGCACTCAGCGCTTGTATTTAAATCAATAGTTGTAGGGCGAGAGCGGGAGCCAATAAAGCTTTCGTCTGTTCGCTCTTGCGAATTCGCCCCGTCTCTCGCCACCGTAGCATAAGTTAGGTTCTAAGAGAAATTATTGAAATATAATTGTAAGTGATCCATCGAACGTCATCGTAACCACTCCTTTTCGTCGCGCTTTCGACATAGTTTTCACAAGTTTCGCAATTAAAAACGTCTCGAACTACTGCGTTCACAAGTTTTCGCGTTGTTAATACAAAATAGTATTAAATTTTCATGGTGACCCCGACGTGATTAGCAGTAGAGTTCGCGAGTTTCAATATTTTTTTCGGTGAAAAACTATAAACAATACCAACAAAAACCAATTTATTCGTGTCGGTTCGGCCAATAAATTAAATTCAATAATTTCGTCGCTGGAAATTTTCTGCCGTTCTTGAAGTTGTGCCTGACGTTTCGGCAAATTTAATTGCTCAATTTGCTGCTGCCGCCAAATGGAAGTCAAAAAGGAAGTTGCAATTATCAAGTCGGCCATCCAGGTATAGAGTGCCAAAAGTTGAAAGTTAATCTGTGGCGTTTTGTCAATTGTGTTTTAGCCCATCTTTCCACTTTTTTTCATTCGTGTAAAAATCGGTAGATAGTGAGCATTCTAACCAAGAAATAAAAATTTGCATGTACTAACAACCAAAATTCTACAATAAACATAATATATTTCGAATTATATGTGAATCGCTTTGGCCAAAAAACAAGCAATAAAATACTCGTCGTCGACCCAATTAGTGCGAACTTAATTCCCCCAACTTTCGTCGTAGTGAGCACCAATTTAGGGTATAAATAAAAATAGCTGGAAAAAAGTGCAAATTGTGAAAAGTGTAGCTCTCAGAAAATTAGCGGCAATAACTTTCGCCGCATTTTGTCCGAACATTTCCCGCGCTTTTCAGAATTTTCCCGCGCTTTTCCAATTTTTCCGCGCTTTTCATAATTTTGCGCGCATTTTGGCGTCAGGCTTATATATTCGTTGCCCTTAGTTATCGGTCAGTGTATCATTCTCCGTTAGCATCTGCATAGGAAGAGCCGCTAGCCGCGTACACATACACACGCACACCGACACCGCTGCCGCTATTTCGAGTTATCTTTTGTCGTTTTCGTTCTCGATCGCTGCAGCAGTGCAATTTTCGGTCTGCCTAAACGTTTGTTCGTTTTTTCGGTACGCTTGAGCTTAAGCGGTAGCTCTCCTACAGTGCGTGCGTGCGGCATATACTGTCGCAGGGTTTATATAAAAAATATAAAAACCCTATTTAGATTTTTCGCTGTAATTCTCTCGGCACTTAGCTCCCTTACACCGTGTGCGAGGGTATATTACTCGTTGATTTTTTATTTTATTATTTAACAAATAAATAATTTAATAAAAATAAATATTTAAAACCTCTTTGATACCAACCAAATTAATACAAATAAACGAAATGGCAACTAAGGATATCGAAAAACTTAAACACCAACGAGATGTTTGCATGAAAAGTATTAACCGAACTTATCGCCACTTAAAATAAGCTAAATTATCTATAAATCCGGTCGAGCTTGAGTGTCGATTAGAGATTCTAAATACGCACATTAAAAATGCTTCACTTTTGCAAAACCAAATAGAAGTGAAAGATACAAAAGATGTATACCGCGAAGAGTTGGAAGAGAGGGCCGTAATGACAAAGTCATTGCTGATTTCAATTTTAAATAAGTCCAAACAAAATAATATCGAGAAATCCGCTCCGCCAGCAAATCGCCCGCCTCAATGCCGTCTGCCGAGCGTTGCTCTCCCAACTTTTAGCGGAAAACACTCCGGATTTAAAAATTTAATAAGCCTTTTCGAAATTTTCGTTGACAAAGATGACACTTTACACGATATTGAAAAATTCAATCATTTAATTTCGTGTTTAGCTGGAGACGCTTTAGGAACAGTTAGGGCCTTCCAAGTCACTGCGGAAAATTATCCCAAAGCCCTTGCTAGCCTGAAGCGGGTGTACGATAATGATTGTCTTATTTTTTTTGACAACATATGGACACTTTTTAATTTGCAAAAAATTTCCCAGCCTTCAGCTACAGCCTTGAGAGCCCTCATCGACACGGTCACAGCCTTGTATGACTCCTTGCTGTCTATTGGGGATGATAGACGCATTACCAATGCCATTTTAATACATCTGGTAATGAGCAAGGTCGATGCAGGAACTAATAGAAAATGGGAAGAACAGTTAGATTATACTTCGCTTCCACTTTGGATCGAATGTGAGGCGGCCCTCAACAGGCGATACCAACACATGGTAGCAGAAGAGGCTTCCAAGCCCATAACTGTTCAGCAGACCCAATCTAACCCTAAGAAGAATGGAAATAGGAGTTTTTCGTTTGTCGCTGCCAGGAACGACTCTGTTCAATGCATGTATTGCAACTCAGCTGAACATCAGATTGGAAACTGCGCTTCCTTCGCAGCCCTGACAGTTCAGCAAAGATTCGATTTCGCTAAAAGAGCACCCTTATGCATTAACTGTTTAAGAAAGGGTCACACTGTCAAAAAATGCAAATCGAACAGATGTAGAGTGTGCAATTCCTCACATCACACTTTGCTACATATATATGCCCCAAACACAAATCTCGCGTTGCCACCTCCTTCTCAGCCCACGCTCATGCAGGAGTCTCCATCCACTTCGCATGTTTTGCATGCGAATGCATCGGATCGAGTCATTCTTGCAACTGCTGTTGTGAGCGTCCAAACAAAAAGCGGCGAGTTTGTATTAGCTCGAGCGTTGCTCGACTCTGGTTCACAAATAAACTTTGTAACCGACGAGCTCGCTCAGAGGCTCAAAATTACAAGAGAGGACGTGTGCATGAGCTTGCGAGGCATTGGTGGAACTAATGCCCAAGCCACAAAAAAAATACACACGATTGTGAAGTCGCGAGTAGGGAACAGCCAATTGTCGTCCGATTTTTGGATTATGAAAAATATTTCTGGTTATCATCCGGATCAAGCGGTGAACACCAGCGGGTGGAGGGTGCCTGAAAATATTCAGTTGGCAGATCCATTCTTCTTCAAGCCCCAAAAAATAGATATGCTTATCGGCGCTGAAACATTCTTTGAACTTTTATCTATTGGCCAGATAAAGCAGGGGCCTGAATTCCCCATCCTACAAAAGACAGTTCTCGGCTGGATAGTGTCAGGCAGATGTGCCTCTGAAAATAATAAAAACGCTGAAAAAATGGTACATCTCAGCTGCCAGGAGGAAGCGTTGGAGTCAATTGACACAACCCTGCAGAAATTTTGGTCTGTGGAGGACTTGCCGCCCAAGGCTAAAGTCCATACTCCTGAGCAACAACTCTGTCAACAACACTTTGAGAAAAATACTCAAAGATTGTCGTCCGGTAGATTTTCGGTTCGTTTGCCGTTTAAATCTGACCCAAATACTCTTGGTTCGTCATACGAAGTTGCGAAACGTAGATTTTTGTCGCGAGAAAGGAAATTGTCAAAGGACCCTTCGCTGAAGAAGATGTATATTGAATTCATGGAGGAATATGTTTCACTGGGCCACATGTCCTCCACCAATGACAAAATTCCGAATACTCCGCACTATTTCATTCCGCACCAATGCGTTTTACGGCCACAAAGTACTTCAACTAAGTTCAGAGTAGTTTTCGATGCATCGAGCCGTACTTCTACACAGGTAGCGTTGAATGACATCTTGATGGTAGGCCCAACTATTCAAGAGGAGCTGTACTCGACTCTGCTTCGGTTTAGATTGCATAAGTTTGCCCTTGCGGCCGACGTCAAAAAGATGTATCGCCAAGTGATGGTGGACGAAGCTGATCGTAACTTCCAGCTCATAGTATGGAGACGAGATCCTTCTGAGTCCCTGAAAATCTTTAAGTTGAACACCGTTACATATGGAACTTCGCCAGCCCCCTTTTTGGCGATTCTGTGTTTAATGCGACTAGGAGAGATGGCGAAAGCAACTCATCCAAAAGCCGCAAAGGTTATTCAGAATGATTTTTATGTTGACGATTTGTTGACTGGCGCCGGATGCGTTGAGGACCTGCAAAGCCTTCGAGACGAAGTTTCTCAGGTCTTGCAAGAGGCAGGCTTTGAATTGGCAAAGTGGTTTTCAAACTGCCCAGAGTTATCCGCATCTGATAGCGCTGTAATGTCACTTATGGCAGACTCAGACGTAACTAAGACCCTTGGCGTGGTTTGGTTACCGGTTAAAGATTACTTTCAATTTCGGTTGGATGACTCTTTCCTGGATCTTCGCGCGACAAAACGAAATATTTTGTCGGTGACTGCTCGACTTTTCGACCCACTTGGCCTCTTGTGTCCTTTGGTCACAAAGGCAAAGATTTTGTTGCAGGAACTGTGGCTTCGAAAATTAGATTGGGACGAGTCGCTACCGATGCAGTTGCTCACGTCGTGGGAGACGTTTAAAGCGACGCTTCTGCAGCTGCCTAAAATTAAGGTATCTCGATTCGTCAACACAGATCCACAAGTCCCGATTCAAATACATGGTTTCGCTGACGCTTCCATGCGAGCGTATGGAGCGTGCATCTACGTTCGGACTCAAACTGCTGAAGGTTTGAAAGTGTCTTTATTGACCGCCAAATCGAAAGTAGCTCCCCTCAAGACGAAAACTTTGCCTCGCCTTGAGCTGTGTGCAGCTCACCTTTTAGCAGATCTCTATAATCGTGTCAGGCCATTGCTAAATTCTCCCATTGAGAATGTTTTCCTGTGGACAGACTCCGAGATCACTTTACACTGGATTAAAACCCTTCCCTCGTCGTTGTCGGTTTTTGTTTCGAACCGGGTTGCAGAAATTCAGGAGTGGTCGGAGAAAGCAATTTGGAGACACGTTCCCACGAAAGTAAACCCAGCAGATATAGTGTCCCGAGGATGTGACGTAGAGGAGCTTACAACGTCCATTTGGTTCTGTGGGCCTTCGTTCTTGCTAGACTCAGAAAATAATTGGCCTGTAAATAAACATTTCGAACTGCCGGCTGATGTAATGTCGATGGAGCTACGCAAATCGGCAATAGCTCTCGTAGTCAGCCCAGAGCCAAATTATGTGCTTCAGAAAATAGAGTCCTTTTCGTCGCACCCGAAGCTTCTGAGAGTTTTCGTGTGGGTTTTTCGTTTTATTCAAAGGTGCAGAAAGGTGTCGAAGCCCTTTGAAAAAAGTACTTCGCCAAGAGAACTTGATTTCGCTTTTGATAAAATTGTCGAAGTTGTCCAATTTCACGAGTTCAGGGACGACATAAGTAAAATTCGGAAGAATAAACCGGTAGCAACGAATATTCAAAAGTTAAACCCTTTTCTTCAGGAAAATAAATTAGATTGGTGCTCCTCGACATTGCAACGAGTTGGGGGTCGGTTATTGAATGCTCCTATCCCGTACGAAGCCAAATTCCCGTTGTTGCTGTCTAAAAGCTCACAGTTCGTCAGATCCTATGTGTCATACCTGCACGTTACGAACTGTCACGCTGGCCCACGAGCTCTCGTAAGTCGTCTGCGCGAGAAAATCTGGCTAGTTAATGCTCAAGAAGTCTGCCGACGAACAGTTCGGTCGTGCATGCGCTGCTTTCGCTGTAAGCCGCAACTTTTGACGCAAATTATGGGAAACTTGCCAGCAGATAGACTTCGAGCTCTCCGCCCGTTCAATATTTGTGGCGTTGATTTTTGTGGTCCCTTCAGCACAACGTATCGTATCCGTGGTAAGCCACCGTACAAGTCGTACGTGGCCTTGTTCGTCTGTTTTGCGTCCAAAGCGGTCCACTTAGAATTAGTGTCTGACCTACCACTGATGCGTTCTTGTTGGCATTTCAAAGGTTCGTGAGTCGTCGCGGGATTCCGGAGAAGGTGTGGTGCGACAACGCCACCAATTTCGTCGGCGCAGATCGCCACATGAGAGAGTTCCGAGCCCGTCTGGAGGAGCAGGGGGGCGGTATCGAAACATTCGCATCAAAAAAAGGATGCGAGTTTGCGTTCATACCGCCCAGAGCACCGCACTTCGGCGGACTATGGGAGGCAGGTGTGAAGTCTGCAAAGCACCTGTTCCTTCGGACGGTAGGCCAAGACCTCTTGACCGCGGAGGAGCTCGGAACTCTGCTCACCAGCGTGGAGGCCGTGCTCAACTCCAGGCCCCTCGGCGCTCTAAGCAGCGACCCGAACGACGGCGAGGCCCTGACCCCCGGGCATCTGCTCATCGGCGGCCCTCTTCTGGCCCCACCATCAGCGGCGCTCCCGGACCAGATCAGCCTGACCTGCTTGCGACGATGGCGAGGTGTCTCGTCTCTCAGGCACAGGTTCTGGCAGCGATGGTCCCGGGAGTACATCTCCAGCCTCCAGCAGCGGTCCAAGTGGCACCAGGGGGAGCCCAACCTCGTCGTGGGAGCGCTCGTCGTCGTCGCAGAAGACAATCTTCCGCCCCAGCAGTGGAGGATCGGACGAGTGGTAGCGGTGCACGCCGGCGCCGATAGCAAGGTTCGCGTGGCGGACGTCAGGACGCAGGACGGCGAATATCGGCGAGCTGTCCACCGACTGGCCCTGTTGCCCGTTCTGGGCTGAAGGACGTCGTCCCTTCAGAGGGGGCGGTGTTGCGCACTCAGCGCTTGTATTTAAATCACTAGTTGTAGGGCGAGAGCGGGAGCCAATAAGCTTTCGTCTGTTCGCTCTTGCGAATTCGCCCCGTCTCTCGCCACCGTAGCATAAGTTAGGTTCTAAGAGAAATTATTGAAATATAATTGTTAGTGATCCATCGAACATCATCGTAGCCACTCCTTTTCGTCGCGCTTTCGACATAGTTTCACAATTTTTCGCAAATTAAAATCGTCTCGAACTACTGCGTTCACAAAGTTTTCGCGTTGTTAATACAAAATAGTATTAAATTTTCATGGTGACCCCGACGTGATCAGCAGTAGAGTTCGCGAGTTTTAATTTTTTGTCGGTGAAAACTATAAACAATACCAACAACAACCAATTTATTCGTGTCGGTTCGGCCAATAAATTAAATTCAATAATTTCGTCGCTGGAAATTTTCTGCCGTTCTTGAAGTTGCGCCTGACTTTCGGCAATTTTAATTGCTCAATTTGCTGCTGCCGCCAAATGGAAGACAAAAAGGAAGTTGCAATTATCAAGTCGGCCATCCAGGTAGAGAGTGCCAAAAGTTGAAAGTTAATCTGTGGCGTTTTGTCAATTGTGTTTTGGCCCATCTTTCAACTTTTTGCATTCGTGTAAAAATCGGTAGATAGTGAGCATTCTAACCAAGAAATAAAAATTTGCATGTACTAACAACCAAAATTCTACAATAAACATAATCTATTTCGAATTATATGTGAATCGCTTTGGCCAAAGAACAAGCAATAAAATACTCGTCGTCGACCCAATTAGTGCGAACTTAATTCCCCCAACTTTCGTCGTAGTGAGCACCAATTTAGTGTATAAATAAAAATAGCTGGAAAAAAAAAAGTGCAAATTGTGAAAATTGAAGCTCTCAGAAAATTAGCGGCAATAACTTTCGCTGCAGTTTGTCCGAACATTTCCCGCGCTTTTCAGAATTTTCCCGCGCTTTTTCCAATTTTCCGCGCTTTTCATAATTTTGCGCGCATTTTGGCATCAGGCTTATATATTCGTTGCCCTTAGTTATCGGTCAGTGTATCATTCTCCGTTAGCATCTGCATAGGAAGAGCCGCTAGCCGCGTACACATACACACGCACACCGACACCGCTGCCGCTATTTCGAGTTATCTTTTGTCGTTTTCGTTCTCGATCGCTGCAGCAGTGCAATTTTCGGTCTGCCTAAACGTTTGTTCGTTTTTTCGGTACGCTTGAGCTTGAGCGGTAACTCCGCTACAGTGCGTACGTGCGGCATATACTGTCGCAGGGTTTATATAAAAAATATAAAAACCCTATTTAGATTTTTCGCTGTAATTCTCTCGGCACTTAGCTCCCTTACACCGTGTGCGATCGGTATAGTACTCGTTGATTTTTATTTTATTATTTAACAAATAAAAAAAAAAAATAATTTAATAAAAATAAATATTTAACACCTCTTCGATACCAACCAAATAAATACAAATAAACGCAATGGCAACTAAGGATATCGAAGAGCTTAAACATCAACGAGATGTTTGCATGAAAAGTATTAACCGAACTTATCGCCACTTAAAAGAAGCTAAATTATCTATAAATCCGGTCGAGCTTGAGTGTCGATTAGAGATTCTAAATACGCACATTGAAAATGCTTCACTTTTGCAAAACCAAATAGAAGTGAAAGATACAAAAGATGTATACCGCGAAGAGTTGGAAGAGAGGGCCGTAATGACAAAGTCATTGCTGATTTCAATTTTAAATAAGTCCAAACAAAATAATATCGAGAAATCCGCTCCGCCAGCAAATCGCCCGCCTCAATGCCGTCTGCCGAGCGTTGCACTCCCAACTTTTAGCGGAAAACTCTCCGAATTTAAAAATTTTATAAGCCTTTTCGAAACTTTCGTTGACAAAGATGACACTTTACACGATATTGAAAAATTCAATCATTTAATTTCGTGTTTAGCTGGAGACGCTTTAGGAACAGTTAGGGCCTTCCAAGTCACTGCGGAAAATTATCCCAAAGCCCTTGCTAGCCTGAAGCGGGTGTACGATAATGATTGTCTTATTTTTTTTGACAACATATCGACACTTTTTAATTTGCAAAAAATTTCCCAGCCTTCAGCTACAGCCTTGAGAACCCTAATCGACACGGTCACAGCCTTGTATGACTCCTTGCTGTCTATTGGGGATGATAGACGCATTACTAATGCCATTTTAATACATCTGGTAATGAGCAAGGTCGATGCAGGAACTAAAAGAAAATGGGAAGAACAGTTAGATTATACTTCGCTTCCACTTTGGAGCGAATGTGAGGCGGCCCTCAACAGGCGATACCAACACATGGTAGCAGAAGAGGCTTCCAAGCCCAAAACTGTTCAGCAGGCCCAATGTAACCCTAAGAAGAATGGAAATAGGAGTTTTTCGTTTGTCGCTGCCAGGAACGACTCTGTTCAATGCATGTATTGCAACTCAGCTGAACATCAGATTGGAAACTGCGCTTCCTTCGCAGCCCTGACAGTTCAGCAAAGATTCGATTTCGCTAAAAGAGCACCCTTATGCATTAACTGTTTAAGAAAGGGTCACACTGTCAAAAAATGCAAATCGAACAGATGTAGAGTGTGCAATTCCTCACATCACACTTTGCTACATATATATGCCCCAAACACAAATCTCGCGTTGCCACCTCCTTCTCAGCCCACGCTCATGCAGGAGTCTCCATCCACATCGCATGTTTTGCATGCGAATGCATCGGATCGAGTCATTCTTGCAACTGCTGTTGTGAGCGTCCAAACAAAAAGCGGCGAGTTTGTATTAGCTCGAGCGTTGCTCGACTCTGGTTCACAATTAAACTTTGTAACCGACGAGCTCGCTCAGAGGCTCAAAATTACAAGAGAGGACGTGTGCATGAGCTTGCGAGGCATTGGTGGAACTAATGCCCAAGCCACAAAAAAAATACACACGATTGTGAAGTCGCGAGTAGGGAACAGCCAATTGTCGTCCGATTTTTGGATTATGAAAAATATTTCTGGTTATCATCCGGATCAAGCGGTGAACACCAGCGGGTGGAGGGTGCCTGAAAATATTCAGTTGGCAGATCCATTCTTCTTCAAGCCCCAAAAAATAGATATGCTTATCGGCGCTGAAACATTTTTTGAACTTTTATCTATTGGCCAGATAAAGCAGGGGCCTGAATTCCCCATCCTACAAAAGACAGTTCTCGGCTGGATAGTGTCAGGCAGATGTGCCTCTGAAAATAATAAAAACGCTGAAAAAATTGTACATCTCAGCTGCCAGGAGGAAGCGTTAAAGTCAATTGACACAACCCTGCAGAAATTTTGGTCTGTGGAGGACTTGCCGCCCAAGGCTAAAGTTCATACTCCTGAGCAACAACTCTGTCAACAACACTTTGAGAAAAATACTCAAAGATTGTCGTCCGGTAGATTTTCGGTTCGTTTGCCGTTTAAATCTGACCCAAATACTCTTGGTTCGTCATACGAAGTTACGAAACGTAGATTTTTGTCGCTAGAAAGGAAATTGTCAAAGGACCCTTCGCTGAAGAAGATGTATATTGAATTCATGGAGGAATATGTTTCACTGGGCCACATGTCTTCCACCAATGACAAAATTCCGAATACTCCGCACTATTTCATTCCGCACCAATGCGTTTTACGGCCACAAAGTACTTCAACTAAGTTGAGAGTAGTTTTCGATGCATCGAGCCGTACTTCTACGCAGGTAGCGTTGAATGACATCTTGATGGTAGGCCCAACTATTCAAGAGGAGCTGTACTCGACTCTGCTTCGGTTTAGATTGCATAAGTTTGCCCTTGCGGCCGAAGTCAAAAAGATGTATCGCCAAGTGATGGTGGACGAAGCTGATCGTAACTTCCAGCTCATAGTATGGAGACGAGATCCTTCTGAGTCCCTGAAAATCTTTAAGTTGAACACCGTTACATATGGAACTTCGCCAGCACCCTTTTTGGCGATTCGGTGTTTAATGCGGCTAGGAGAGATGGCGCAAGCAACTCATCCAAAAGCCGCAAAGGTTATTCAGAATGATTTTTATGTTGACGATTTGTTGACTGGCGCCGGATGCGTTGAGGACCTGCAAAGCCTTCGAGACGAAGTTTCTCAGGTCTTGCAAGAGGCAGGCTTTGAATTGGCAAAGTGGTTTTCAAACTGCCCAGAGTTATCCGCATCTGATAGCGCTGTAATGCCACTTATGGCAGACTCAGACGTAACCAAGACCCTTGGCGTGGTTTGGTTACCGGTTAAAGATTACTTTCAATTTCGGTTGAATGACGCTTTCCTGGATCTTCGCGCGACAAAACGAAATATTTTGTCGGTGACTGCTCGACTTTTCGACCCACTTGGCCTCTTGTGTCCTTTGGTCACAAAGGCAAAGATGTTGTTGCAGGAACTGTGGCTTCGAAAATTAGATTGGGACGAGTCGCTACCGATGCAGTTGCTCACGTCGTGGGAGACGTTTAAAGCGACGCTTCTGCAGCTGCCTAAAATTAAGGTATCTCGATTCGTCAACACAGATCCACAAGTCCCGATTCAAATACATGGTTTCGCTGACGCTTCCATGCGAGCGTATGGAGCGTGCATTTACATTCGGACTCAAACTGCTGAAGGTTTGAAAGTGTCTTTATTGACCGCCAAATCGAAAGTAGCTCCCCTCAAGACGAAAACTTTGCCTCGCCTTGAGCTGTGTGCAGCTCACCTTTTAGCAGATCTCTATAATCGTGTCAGGCCATTGCTAAATTCTCCCATTGAGAATGTTTTCCTGTGGACAGACTCCGAGATCACTTTACACTGGATTAAAACCCATCCCTCGTCGTTGTCGGTTTTTGTTTCGAACCGGGTTGCAGAAATTCAGGAGTGGTCGGAGAAAGCAATTTGGAGACACGTTCCCACGAAAGTCAACCCAGCAGATATAGTGTCCCGAGGATGTGACGTAGAGGAGCTTACAACGTCCATTTGGTTCGGTGGGCCTTCGTTCTTGCTAGACTCAGAAAATAATTGGCCTGTAAATAAACATTTCGAACTGCCGGCTGATGTAATGTCGATGGAGCTACGCAATTCGGCAATAGCTCTCGTAGTCAGCCCAGAGCCAAATTATGTGCTTCAGAAAATAGAGTCTTTTTCGTCGCACCTGAAGCTTCTGAGAGTTTTCGTGTGGGTTTTTCGTTTTATTCAAAGGTGCAGAAAGGTGTCGAAGCCCTTTGAAAAAAGTATTTCGCCAAGAGAACTGGATTTCGCTTTTGATAAAATTGTCGAAGTTGTCCAATTTCACGAGTTCAGGGACGACATAAGTAAAATTCGGAAGAATAAACCGGTAGCAACGAATATTCAAAAGTTAAACCCTTTTCTTCAGGAAAATAAATCGGATTGGTGCTCCTCGACATTGCTACGAGTTGGGGGTCGGTTATTGAATGCTCCTATCCCGTACGAAGCCAAATTCCCGTTGTTGCTGTCTAAAAGCTCACAGTTCGTCAGATCCTATGTGTCATACCTGCACGTTACGAACTGTCACGCTGGCCCACGAGCTCTCGTAAGTCGTCTGCGCGAGAAAATCTGGCTAGTTAATGCTCAAGAAGTCTGCCGACGAACAGTTCGGTCGTGCATGCGCTGCTTTCGCTGTAAGCCGCAACTTTTGACGCAAATTATGGGAAACTTGCCAGCAGATAGACTTCGAGCTCTCCGCCCGTTCAATATTTGTGGCGTTGATTTTTGTGGTCCCTTCAGCACAACGTATCGTATCCGTGGTAAGCCACCGTACAAGTCCTACGTGGCCTTGTTCGTCTGTTTTGCGTCCAAAGCGGTCCACTTAGAATTAGTGTCTGACCTTACCACTGATGCGTTCTTGTTGGCATTTCAAAGGTTCGTGAGTCGTCGCGGGATTCCGGAGAAGGTGTGGTGCGACAACGCCACCAATTTCGTCGGCGCAGATCGCCACATGAGAGAGTTCCGAGCCCGTCTGGAGGAGCAGGGGGGCGGTATCGAAACATTCGCATCAAAAAAAGGATGCGAGTTTGCGTTCATACCGCCCAGAGCACCGCACTTCGGCGGACTATGGGAGGCAGGTGTGAAGTCTGCAAAGCACCTGTTCCTTCGGACGGTAGGCCAAGACCTCTTGACCGCGGAGGAGCTCGGAACTCTGCTCACCAGCGTGGAGGCCGTGCTCAACTCCAGGCCCCTCGGCGCTCTAAGCAGCGACCCGAACGACGGCGAAGCCCTGACCCCCGGGCATCTGCTCATCGGCGGCCCTCTTCTGGCCCCACCATCAGCGGCGCTCCCGGACCAGATCAGCCTGACCTGCTTGCGACGATGGCGAGGTGTCTCGTCTCTCAGGCACAGGTTCTGGCAGCGATGGTCCCGGGAGTACATCTCCAGCCTCCAGCAGCGGTCCAAGTGGCACAAGGGGGAGCCCAACCTCGTCGTGGGAGCGCTCGTCGTCGTCGCAGAAGACAATCTTCCGCCCCAGCAGTGGAGGATCGGACGAGTGGTAGCGGTGCACGCCGGCGCCGATAGCAAGGTTCGCGTGGCGGACGTCAGGACGCAGGACGGCGAATATCGGCGAGCTGTCCACCGACTGGCCCTGTTGCCCGTTCTGGGCTGAAGGACGCACTCAGCGCTTGTATTTAAATCACTAGTTGTAGGGCGAGAGCGGGAGCCAATAAAGCTTTCGTCTGTTCGCTGTTGCGAATTCGCCCCGTCTCTCGCCACCGTAGCATAAGTTAGGTTCTAAGAGAAATTATTGAAATATAATTGTTAGTGATCCATCGAACATCATCGTAGCCACTCCTTTTCGTCGCGCTTTCGACATAGTTTCACAATTTTTCGCAAATTAAAATCGTCTCGAACTACTGCGTTCACAAAGTTTTCGCGTTGTTAATACAAAATAGTATTAAATTTTTCACCCTGGCAGAAATAGCCAGATGCTTGAAAATAGAGGGCAACTTAAGCGATACGACCGAACCAATTCTTTTGGCAACCAACAAATACAACAATTCTATCCACTCAGTAACCAACAAAAAACCCATAGAGATTGTTCACTCAAAACCCGCGGATTTCGAAAGCAGAATTAGAAAGAGAATCCAACAGGCTCAAGAAAAATCCCTTGACCAGGTAAACAAAGATAGGACCCAAAAGGGCTATCAAGCTGGTGAAAAAGTTTTCTTAAAGGCAAACAAACGCATAGGAAACAAGCTCTCGCCACTATGTTCGGAAAAAATCATTGAAGCAGACCTGGGGACCACGGTCCAAATTGAGGGGAGGGTGGTCCACAAGGACAATCTACGCTAACCATCTTCGCGAGATTACTGAACCCCTTTTTCTATTATTTTTATATTTTTCTAGGTTAGGAAAATTCGTTTTAGTTTTTGTACTTACGGCTGTCAAGACGGACGCGACAGTAAAACTTAATGACTACACGAACGCAGACTACATCCCGATAGAAGACAACGAAATTGTCATCTGGGAGACCTACGGATACCTACAGCACTCAACGAACGTGACGACTTATGAAGACTACGCCGACCAGACGGAAACAATGACGAAGACATTTACAGACGATCACAGGACACCAGTCATAATGACGGACCTTACAAATATTCGCAAGTTGGTGACTACCTTAAAAATCCACCATAGAGCCGCTAGGAGTATTAACTTACTCGGGACAGCACTAAAAGTTATTGCCGGCACACCCGACTTTAACGATTGGGAGCAAATAAAATTCAATCAAGAACAATTAATTAGAACAGATGAAGGACAAACAGAATTAAATATCAAATTTCAGAAACGTCTAAATGAACTCACAAACTCAATGAATCAAATCCATAAATTCGAAACAGACAAAGAAACCCACCTTTTGGAAATTATTCTAGCAAAAAATAGAATTGTAATCACGGATCTAGAAAACATTTTAATGAGCTTAACCCTGGCAAAATTAAACATCGTAAGTCCAGCAATTTTGGATAGTTCCGATATTGGCGAATTCAAGGACAGACAGCTTATTGACGTTAGTTTGATAGAATTATTAGAGGTATCTAGTATTAGTGTTTTTCAAAATTCCGAAATTCTACATTTTCTCATTAAACTCCCTAGCCCTAAATTAATATGTAAGAAGATAACAGTCTATTAAGTTCAGCACCAGAAAAAAATCCTGGACTTTGAAGATGGGAACCTTGTCGCCGAATGCCCAGCGCAAAACCTTAACATCGGTCATTGGAAAACGACGGTCGGCGCCACCTTTTGCAGGGAGCTGCAAAATGGCACCTGCGCACAGCAAATTGTTTCTGGGGCTATTGCGCACTGCTCCACACTCCCAGGTCACCTGGATCCGGTTACCATTGTGGATCATGGCACCCTCATCGTGAACGATGCCAACGTGACCATAACCGATAACCAAGGGCGAGAGACAAAAATATCCGGAACCTACCTGGTAACCTATTCTGACAAGGTAGCCCTCAACGGAACTTGGTTCGTAAATCAATTGGGAAGTTCAATGAGAAAACCTGCTGTGTCGGCCATGGCCATTGTCAACATCACGGCCCACCAGAACCGGCTGAGTCTCCCATTTCTTCACGAGCTGAGTCTGAGCATTTCCACCACATCGGGACCCTCAGAGAAGAACTTACACTGGGGTCCTTCCTCAGCAACTCCTTTGCCCTACTTGCTACCTTCTTCCTGTGTTCCACCATTTGGCTCGGCTATCGCTATCTAAGGGCCAGAAGTCACACCAAACCAAGAACTGACAACGATGTGGAACGAGCGGGTCCCCGGGACGTCGACCACTTGAAGGGGGGGAAGTTAACACAGGCAGTTCCCAAGAGAGCAAACTGCCGAGTTGCAGACCATATCCGGTGGCCTGCACGCGCAGCGAAGAAACCGCTGACCGCGCGTTCCGGGTGCAAGTACCCGGAGTCAGAACAGAGCACTCGCGGAGCGAGTGATCGCCACGGGCAGGGACAAAACGCTGACCTGGCACCTTGGCGACAGCGCTGCAGTCAGGCAAAGGTCTCAAGCTGCAGTTGGATAGGTTCTTTAGTTTAGTCAAAAATTGTACTCCAGAGAACTAACTCTGTATAAAATACCTATGCCCTTACGGGCGTATGGAAATAAATAAAATATAAAATAAATACCCAACGGTTTTATAATTGTCGCCCAACTCAACGATACTCACGCGATCCAAGTGCAAGAAATTGCAAGTGAAAGTAAAAAGTAAAATCAACGACACATGCGATCCAGTGCAATAAGTGCAAGTGAAAATATAAAGTGCGGTCAAGAACTGGCACTAAAAAAATAAATACGAAAATCAAACCGTAATATTTCCCAAAACTTTTAACAAAGTGAGGGAAAACTGGAAAAAATTCCTCTTAACAAGTGAAAAAAAAACCGTCTGCAACGGGAAGTTCAAGAAATTACTCCCTAAGAAGACAACAGCAGCGGCAGCGATAACGGCAGCAGCAGTGACAACAGCAGCGACAGAGGCGGCAGCGACAACAGCAGCGACAGCGGCGGCAGCGACAACAGCAGCGGCAGCGACAACGACTGCGGCAGTACCAGTGGCGGCAAAAGCCGTCGGCAAAACATAGAATTCGAAGACGAAATAAATATAAGAACATGTGAGTAGGCTTTTTGTCCTAAGTGTTCGCTAATGCAAATATTTCAAAAATAAATCTCATTGACACTTAAAAACGAATAAATTTCAAATTTTCATACAATAAAATAAACCAGTTATATTTTTTGGAGAATTTTTAGTAATAAAAATTTATATTTTTGATGCCTGATTTCCGTCACAAAAAAATACAAAACATTTTTTTAATAAAACGTTCTTTTTGATATTTAAATTTTGTTGAAAAAATAATTGGTGCAAAAATATTTTTTTAACAAACCCTTGATTGAATTTTGTGGCACCCACGATATTTTTTTTCTGACTCATGTATAGAAATAGCGACAGCGTCTCATCGGACGAAGAAGTTCTAGAGGAATACAAAAAACTTTTGAAGACAAGAGTAGAAAGGCAGAAGTCAGAACAGAATCAATCTGAAAGAGATTGTCACCCAGCGACCAGCAGGGTACCACACATCCGAGACAGTGTTCTTGACTTTAAAAACGCACGAACCCAGAACACAGAAGAAATGCAGGCTGAACAAATTGCGAGCATGGAAGCTGCCATAGCCTGCGCGCTCCAAAGGCAACAAGAGTTATTCGATGAAAAATTAGCCAAAATTATGGGGGAGTTATGTTCATTAAAGGATAAAACTCCGAAAATTCAGACTTTTCTGGAAATAGAAATAGAACTGGGAAAAGAATGTAACGAACCCCTGGACATGGTAAAATCTGTCCCGGAGTTCGACGGGAAGCAGGAAAACTATGTTTCCTGGAGGCAGGCTGCTACTGCAGGGTATTTGAGCCATACAAAGGCAGCAGCCGACATTACCAGGCTGTAGGAATACTTAAAAATAAGGTACGGGGCGCGGCAGCGGCTGTATTAGCCTCATTTAACACAGTGTTTAACTTTCATGCCATACTGGCAAGCACACGTAATTAAACAAGAGTTAAGTCTATCAAGACAGGGAGAACTGCCCCTTCTTAAATACTATGACGAGATCGAACGGAAGCTAACGCTTCTTACCAACAAGACAATTATGACTCACGACGCCACCGCGGCGGCAGTCCTAAATGAACAGCACAGAGATGACGCTTTACATGCGTTCATATCTGGCTTAAAAAAGTCATTGAAAATAGCCGTTTTTCCGGCGCAACCAAGAGACTTACCATCAGCCTTGGCATTAGCTCAAGAAGCTGAGGCAAGTAATGACAGAAGCGCTTTCGCAGCCACCTTCGCCCGCCACAGCGAGGAAAAGATATTTAGGCCGAGCAACCAGCGACAAACGGGGTGGAAAAACTATGAACAGAACCAAAGCCAGGGGGCGATAAAAAAGAACCCTCACTTTGTCAGGACCCAAAAGGGAGCAACTAATCAGAGCGGTTCCTTTAAACAAAAACCATATAATAGCGCAGGTCCAAGCCAACCAGCACCAGAACCAATGGAGGTCGACACCTCCTCCAGGTTCAAGCAGCCCACGGCGTGGCAAAGGGGGTCGACACGATCCCAACAAAAAATAAACTTCATGCCGGAAGAAAAAACCGACGATGAGGAATATGACTTCGTTGCGCAAGCAAGCACCACGGAGATAGAGGACGAGTTAGCTGGAGAAGACTCCTGCAATTTTTTAGAATAAAATCCCTGCTTCCTTACATTACACGTACGGTAGCAGGAAAAGAAATAAAACTATTAATCGACTCAGGCACCTCTAAAAATTACATTACTCCACTCCCGGGGCTGAAAGGCATCGTGGCAGCGGATAAACCCTTCACAGTAAAGTCGATCCATGGCTTTACTAAAATAGATAAAAAATGTCTAGTTTCAGTGTTCAACGTAAAAACACCCTTTTTCATTCTTAACGACCTTAAGGATTTTAACGGCATTATCGGACTCAACTTACTTAAACAAGTGAATGCCAAGCTCGATTTTACTAAAAATGTTCTGCACACTAGCAATGGAACTGAAAAGATCCAGTTTGCTAAAGCGGAAAACGTTAACTTCATAAAAATCGATGACGAGGACGTTCCTCTGGCAATTAAAGCCACCTTCGATAAAATGATTGTAAAAAATCATAAAGCCCTCGCCGATCCGGACGAAGCGCTGCCTTTCAAAATAAACACATTGGCAACGATTAAAACAGATGGGGAATTCGTCAATGCAGAGGTTAAACAACTTCTTGGGGACGGCGTAATAAGGCCATCCAAGTCCCCATATAATAACCCTACCTGGGTTGTGGACAAAAAAGGAACTGACCAAAATGGGGTTAAAAAGAAGCGATTGGTTATCGACTTTAGAAAACTCAACCAAAAAACCGTAGACGATAGATACCCTATCCCTACCATCTCGACAATACTGTCGAATATGGGCGAGTCGAAATTTTTTACGACACTCGACCTCAAGTCAGGCTTTCATCAGATAGAGCTGGCAGAAAAGGACAGGGAAAAGACAGCCTTTTCAATCAACAACGGCAAATACGAATTCTGTAGACTGCCATTTGGACTTAAAAATGCCCCGAGCATTTTCCAGAGGGCCATCGACGATGTCCTCCGGGAAGGAATTTCAAAGATATGCTATGTGTATGTCGATGACGTTATAATATTTTCCAAAACAAGAGAGGACCATGTTAGGGACGTGGATTGGGCCTAAACGAAACTCTTAGAGGCGGGCATGAGAGTGTTCCAAGAAAAGTCAAAGTTCTTCAAAAAAAGCGTCGAATACTTGGGATTCATAGTGTCTCAAACAGGGCTACGAACTTCACCTGAGAAGATCAAAGCAATAAAACAATTCCCCCCGCCTAGAACGTTATACGAACTCAGATCTTTCCTGGGACTAGCAAGCTATTATAGGTGCTTCATAAAAAACTTCGCGACTATCGCAAGACCCTTAACGAATATCCTAAAGGGAGAAAATGGTAAAATTAGCAAATATCAGTCGAGAAAAGTCGACATAGATATGACCAAGGAACAGAGAGAAACGTTTGACAGGCTGAGAGAGATCTTGGCATCAGAGGACGTTCTGCTATCCTACCCGGACTTCAACTGACGACTGATGCGTCAGGCTCTGGATTGGGAGCAGTACTATCACAAGATGGCCGCCCCATCACTATGATATCACGAGCGCTGCGGGACAACGAAAAAAATTATGCAACCAACGAGCGAGAGCTCCTCGCTATAGTTTGGGCACTAAAAAACCTCCGGAATTACTTGTACGGAGTGAAAGGCTTGCAGATCTTTACCGACCACCAGCCACTTACCTTTGCCGTCTCGGACAAAAACCCTAACGCGAAACTAAAACGCTGGAAGGGAATTATCGACGATCACGGCGCGAAATTAGTTTATAAACCTGGCAAAGAAAACCTTGTGGCAGACGCGCTGTCTCGCCAGAACATAAACGTCTTAGAAGACGAAATAGAATCAGACGTAGCAACCATTCACAGCGAACAATCACTGACATACACCATAGACACGACGGACAACCCAGTAAACTGTTTCCGGAACCAAATAGTTATTGAGGAAGGAAACAGCTCCTCTGTTGACACATTCATCTTGTTTAAAAGCAAGGTGCGACACGTAATAAAAATTTCTAACCGAGAAAGTCTGCTTAACATTTTACAAGATTAAGTTAATGCTGAGGTGGTAAACGCAATATATTGCTCCCTACCGATCTTGGCATTTATTCAACATCGACTAGTCGAATTGTTCCCCAGCACGTCATTCAAATATACGAAAAGCTTCGTGCAGGACATAACGGATACAACTGAGCATAGGGAAATTGTCATAGCAGAACACAACAGGGCTCACCGAGCAGCACAAGAAAATGTAAAGCAAATCTTGAGGGACTATTTTTTCCCTAAAATGCTTCGGTTAGCAACAGAAACAACTTTGAATTGCAAGACCTGTTCAATGGCAAAATACAAACGCCATCCATCTAAGCAAGTGGTGGCAGAGACACCGATACCTTCTTTTGTGGGGGAAATTCTCCAGATCGACATTTTTTCAACAGATGAAACCCTTTTTCTAACATGCATCGATAAATTTTCAAAATTCTCCACGGTGCAGGCTATCGCATCGAGGGCCATAGTGGACGTAAAATCCCCTATACTGCACATAATAAATTTCTTCCCAAAAATCAAAACAATTTATTGTGATAACGAAAGGTCGTTCAACTCCGAAACAATTAAATCGATACTCATGAATCATTTCAATATCACCATCGCCAACGCCCCGCCCCTACATAGCACCTCAAACGGTCAAGTAGAAAGGTTTCAAGCGCACTCAGCGCTTGTATTTAAATCACTAGTTGTAGGGCGAGAGCGGGAGCCAATAAAGCTTTCGTCTGTTCGCTCTTGCGAATTCGCCCCGTCTCTCGCCACCGTAGCATAAGTTAGGTTCTAAGAGAAATTATTGAAATATAATTGTTAGTGATCCATCGAACATCATCGTAGCCACTCCTTTTCGTCGCGCTTTCGACATAGTTTCACAATTTTTCGCAAATTAAAATCGTCTCGAACTACTGCGTTCACAAAGTTTTCGCGTTGTTAATACAAAATAGTATTAAATTTTTCATGGTGACCCCGACGTGATCAGCAGTAGAGTTCGCGAGTTTTAATTTTTTTTGTCGGTGAAAACTATAAACAATACCAACAACAACCAATTTATTCGTGTCGGTTCGGCCAATAAATTAAATTCAATAATTTCGTCGCTGGAAATTTTCTGCCGTTCTTGAAGTTGCGCCTGACGTTTCGGCAATTTTAATTGCTCAATTTGCTGCTGCCGCCAAATGGAAGACAAAAAGGAAGTTGCAATTATCAAGTCGGCCATCCAGGTATAGAGTGCCAAAAGTTGAAAGTTAATCTGTGGCGTTTTGTCAATTGTGTTTTGGCCCATCTTTCAACTTTTTGCATTCGTGTAAAAATCGGTAGATAGTGAGCATTCTAACCAAGAAATAAAAATTTGCATAACAACCAAAATTCTACAATAAACATAATCTATTTCGAATTATATGTGAATCGCTTTGGCCAAAGAACAAGCAATAAAATACTCGTCGTCGACCCAATTAGTGCGAACTTAATTCCCCCAACTTTCGTCGTAGTGAGCACCAATTTAGTGTATAAATAAAAATAGCTGGAAAAAAAAAAAGTGCAAATTGTGAAAATTGAAGCTCTCAGAAAATTAGCGGCAATAACTTTCGCTGCAGTTTGTCCGAACATTTCCCGCGCTTTTCAGAATTTTCCCGCGCTTTTCCAATTTTCCGCGCTTTTCATAATTTTGCGCGCATTTTGGCATCAGGCTTATATATTCGTTGCCCTTAGTTATCGGTCAGTGTATCATTCTCCGTTAGCATCTGCATAGGAAGAGCCGCTAGCCGCGTACACATACACACGCACACCGACACCGCTGCCGCTATTTCGAGTTATCTTTTGTCGTTTTCGTTCTCGATCGCTGCAGCAGTGCAATTTTCGGTCTGCCTAAACGTTTGTTCGTTTTTTCGGTACGCTTGAGCTTGAGCGGTAACTCCGCTACAGTGCGTACGTGCGGCATATACTGTCGCAGGGTTTATATAAAAAATATAAAAACCCTATTTAGATTTTTCGCTGTAATTCTCTCGGCACTTAGCTCCCTTACACCGTGTGCGATCGGTATAGTACTCGTTGATTTTTTATTTTATTATTTAACAAATAAAAAAAAATAATTTAATAAAAATAAATATTTAACACCTCTTCGATACCAACCAAATAAATACAAATAAACGCAATGGCAACTAAGGATATCGAAGAGCTTAAACATCAACGAGATGTTTGCATGAAAAGTATTAACCGAACTTATCGCCACTTAAAAGAAGCTAAATTATCTATAAATCCGGTCGAGCTTGAGTGTCGATTAGAGATTCTAAATACGCACATTGAAAATGCTTCACTTTTGCAAAACCAAATAGAAGTGAAAGATACAAAAGATGTATACCGCGAAGAGTTGGAAGAGAGGGCCGTAATGACAAAGTCATTGCTGATTTCAATTTTAAATAAGTCCAAACAAAATAATATCGAGAAATCCGCTCCGCCAGCAAATCGCCCGCCTCAATGCCGTCTGCCGAGCGTTGCACTCCCAACTTTTAGCGGAAAACTCTCCGAATTTAAAAATTTTATAAGCCTTTTCGAAACTTTCGTTGACAAAGATGACACTTTACACGATATTGAAAAATTCAATCATTTAATTTCGTGTTTAGCTGGAGACGCTTTAGGAACAGTTAGGGCCTTCCAAGTCACTGCGGAAAATTATCCCAAAGCCCTTGCTAGCCTGAAGCGGGTGTACGATAATGATTGTCTTATTTTTTTTGACAACATATCGACACTTTTTAATTTGCAAAAAATTTCCCAGCCTTCAGCTACAGCCTTGAGAACCCTAATCGACACGGTCACAGCCTTGTATGACTCCTTGCTGTCTATTGGGGATGATAGACGCATTACTAATGCCATTTTAATACATCTGGTAATGAGCAAGGTCGATGCAGGAACTAAAAGAAAATGGGAAGAACAGTTAGATTATACTTCGCTTCCACTTTGGAGCGAATGTGAGGCGGCCCTCAACAGGCGATACCAACACATGGTAGCAGAAGAGGCTTCCAAGCCCAAAACTGTTCAGCAGGCCCAATGTAACCCTAAGAAGAATGGAAATAGGAGTTTTTCGTTTGTCGCTGCCAGGAACGACTCTGTTCAATGCATGTATTGCAACTCAGCTGAACATCAGATTGGAAACTGCGCTTCCTTCGCAGCCCTGACAGTTCAGCAAAGATTCGATTTCGCTAAAAGAGCACCCTTATGCATTAACTGTTTAAGAAAGGGTCACACTGTCAAAAAATGCAAATCGAACAGATGTAGAGTGTGCAATTCCTCACATCACACTTTGCTACATATATATGCCCCAAACACAAATCTCGCGTTGCCACCTCCTTCTCAGCCCACGCTCATGCAGGAGTCTCCATCCACATCGCATGTTTTGCATGCGAATGCATCGGATCGAGTCATTCTTGCAACTGCTGTTGTGAGCGTCCAAACAAAAAGCGGCGAGTTTGTATTAGCTCGAGCGTTGCTCGACTCTGGTTCACAATTAAACTTTGTAACCGACGAGCTCGCTCAGAGGCTCAAAATTACAAGAGAGGACGTGTGCATGAGCTTGCGAGGCATTGGTGGAACTAATGCCCAAGCCACAAAAAAAATACACACGATTGTGAAGTCGCGAGTAGGGAACAGCCAATTGTCGTCCGATTTTTGGATTATGAAAAATATTTCTGGTTATCATCCGGATCAAGCGGTGAACACCAGCGGGTGGAGGGTGCCTGAAAATATTCAGTTGGCAGATCCATTCTTCTTCAAGCCCCAAAAAATAGATATGCTTATCGGCGCTGAAACATTTTTTGAACTTTTATCTATTGGCCAGATAAAGCAGGGGCCTGAATTCCCCATCCTACAAAAGACAGTTCTCGGCTGGATAGTGTCAGGCAGATGTGCCTCTGAAAATAATAAAAACGCTGAAAAAATTGTACATCTCAGCTGCCAGGAGGAAGCGTTAAAGTCAATTGACACAACCCTGCAGAAATTTTGGTCTGTGGAGGACTTGCCGCCCAAGGCTAAAGTTCATACTCCTGAGCAACAACTCTGTCAACAACACTTTGAGAAAAATACTCAAAGATTGTCGTCCGGTAGATTTTCGGTTCGTTTGCCGTTTAAATCTGACCCAAATACTCTTGGTTCGTCATACGAAGTTACGAAACGTAGATTTTTGTCGCTAGAAAGGAAATTGTCAAAGGACCCTTCGCTGAAGAAGATGTATATTGAATTCATGGAGGAATATGTTTCACTGGTCCACATGTCTTCCACCAATGACAAAATTCCGAATACTCCGCACTATTTCATTCCGCACCAATGCGTTTTACGGCCACAAAGCACTTCAACTAAGTTGAGAGTAGTTTTCGATGCATCGAGCCGTACTTCTACGCAGGTAGCGTTGAATGACATCTTGATGGTAGGCCCAACTATTCAAGAGGAGCTGTACTCGACTCTGCTTCGGTTTAGATTGCATAAGTTTGCCCTTGCGGCCGAAGTCAAAAAGATGTATCGCCAAGTGATGGTGGACGAAGCTGATCGTAACTTCCAGCTCATAGTATGGAGACGAGATCCTTCTGAGTCCCTGAAAATCTTTAAGTTGAACACCGTTACATATGGAACTTCGCCAGCACCCTTTTTGGCGATTCGGTGTTTAATGCGGCTAGGAGAGATGGCGCAAGCAACTCATCCAAAAGCCGCAAAGGTTATTCAGAATGATTTTTATGTTGACGATTTGTTGACTGGCGCCGGATGCGTTGAGGACCTGCAAAGCCTTCGAGACGAAGTTTCTCAGGTCTTGCAAGAGGCAGGCTTTGAATTGGCAAAGTGGTTTTCAAACTGCCCAGAGTTATCCGCATCTGATAGCGCTGTAATGCCACTTATGGCAGACTCAGACGTAACCAAGACCCTTGGCGTGGTTTGGTTACCGGTTAAAGATTACTTTCAATTTCGGTTGAATGACGCTTTCCTGGATCTTCGCGCGACAAAACGAAATATTTTGTCGGTGACTGCTCGACTTTTCGACCCACTTGGCCTCTTGTGTCCTTTGGTCACAAAGGCAAAGATGTTGTTGCAGGAACTGTGGCTTCGAAAATTAGATTGGGACGAGTCGCTACCGATGCAGTTGCTCACGTCGTGGGAGACGTTTAAAGCGACGCTTCTGCAGCTGCCTAAAATTAAGGTATCTCGATTCGTCAACACAGATCCACAAGTCCCGATTCAAATACATGGTTTCGCTGACGCTTCCATGCGAGCGTATGGAGCGTGCATTTACATTCGGACTCAAACTGCTGAAGGTTTGAAAGTGTCTTTATTGACCGCCAAATCGAAAGTAGCTCCCCTCAAGACGAAAACTTTGCCTCGCCTTGAGCTGTGTGCAGCTCACCTTTTAGCAGATCTCTATAATCGTGTCAGGCCATTGCTAAATTCTCCCATTGAGAATGTTTTCCTGTGGACAGACTCCGAGATCACTTTACACTGGATTAAAACCCATCCCTCGTCGTTGTCGGTTTTTGTTTCGAACCGGGTTGCAGAAATTCAGGAGTGGTCGGAGAAAGCAATTTGGAGACACGTTCCCACGAAAGTCAACCCAGCAGATATAGTGTCCCGAGGATGTGACGTAGAGGAGCTTACAACGTCCATTTGGTTCGGTGGGCCTTCGTTCTTGCTAGACTCAGAAAATAATTGGCCTGTAAATAAACATTTCGAACTGCCGGCTGATGTAATGTCGATGGAGCTACGCAATTCGGCAATAGCTCTCGTAGTCAGCCCAGAGCCAAATTATGTGCTTCAGAAAATAGAGTCTTTTTCGTCGCACCTGAAGCTTCTGAGAGTTTTCGTGTGGGTTTTTCGTTTTACTCAAAGGTGCAGAAAGGTGTCGAAGCCCTTTGAAAAAAGTATTTCGCCAAGAGAACTGGATTTCGCTTTTGATAAAATTGTCGAAGTTGTCCAATTTCACGAGTTCAGGGACGACATAAGTAAAATTCGGAAGAATAAACCGGTAGCAACGAATATTCAAAAGTTAAACCCTTTTCTTCAGGAAAATAAATAGATTGGTGCTCCTCGACATTGCTACGAGTTGGGGGTCGGTTATTGAATGCTCCTATCCCGTACGAAGCCAAATTCCCGTTGTTGCTGTCTAAAAGCTCACAGTTCGTCAGATCCTATGTGTCATACCTGCACGTTACGAACTGTCACGCTGGCCCACGAGCTCTCGTAAGTCGTCTGCGCAGAGAAAATCTGGCTAGTTAATGCTCAAGAAGTCTGCCGACGAACAGTTCGGTCGTGCATGCGCTGCTTTCGCTGTAAGCCGCAACTCTTTGACGCAAATTATGGGAAACTTGCCAGCAGATAGACTTCGAGCTCTCCGCCCGTTCAATATTTGTGGCGTTGATTTTTGTGGTCCCTTCAGCACAACGTATCGTATCCGTGGTAAGCCACCGTACAAGTCCTACGTGGCCTTGTTCGTCTGTTTTGCGTCCAAAGCGGTCCACTTAGAATTAGTGTCTGACCTTACCACTGAGGCGTTCTTGTTGGCATTTCAAAGGTTCGTGAGTCGTCGCGGGATTCCGGAGAAGGTGTGGTGCGACAACGCCACCAATTTCGTCGGCGCAGATCGCCACATGAGAGAGTTCCGAGCCCGTCTGGAGGAGCAGGGGGGCGGTATCGAAACATTCGCATCAAAAAAAGGATGCGAGTTTGCGTTCATACCGCCCAGAGCACCGCACTTCGGCGGACTATGGGAGGCAGGTGTGAAGTCTGCAAAGCACCTGTTCCTTCGGACGGTAGGCCAAGACCTCTTGACCGCGGAGGAGCTCGGAACTCTGCTCACCAGCGTGGAGGCCGTGCTCAACTCCAGGCCCCTCGGCGCTCTAAGCAGCGACCCGAACGACGGCGAAGCCCTGACCCCCGGGCATCTGCTCATCGGCGGCCCTCTTCTGGCCCCACCATCAGCGGCGCTCCCGGACCAGATCAGCCTGACCTGCTTGCGACGATGGCGAGGTGTCTCGTCTCTCAGGCACAGGTTCTGGCAGCGATGGTCCCGGGAGTACATCTCCAGCCTCCAGCAGCGGTCCAAGTGGCACAAGGGGGAGCCCAACCTCGTCGTGGGAGCGCTCGTCGTCGTCGCAGAAGACAATCTTCCGCCCCAGCAGTGGAGGATCGGACGAGTGGTAGCGGTGCACGCCGGCGCCGATAGCAAGGTTCGCGTGGCGGACGTCAGGACGCAGGACGGCGAATATCGGCGAGCTGTCCACCGACTGGCCCTGTTGCCCGTTCTGGGCTGAAGGACGCACTCAGCGCTTGTATTTAAATCACTAGTTGTAGGGCGAGAGCGGGAGCCAATAAAGCTTTCGTCTGTTCGCTGTTGCGAATTCGCCCCGTCTCTCGCCACCGTAGCATAAGTTAGGTTCTAAGAGAAATTATTGAAATATAATTGTTAGTGATCCATCGAACATCATCGTAGCCACTCCTTTTCGTCGCGCTTTCGACATAGTTTCACAATTTTTCGCAAATTAAAATCGTCTCGAACTACTGCGTTCACAAAGTTTTCGCGTTGTTAATACAAAATAGTATTAAATTTTTCACCCTGGCAGAAATAGCCAGATGCTTGAAAATAGAGGGCAACTTAAGCGATACGACCGAACCAATTCTTTTGGCAACCAACAAATACAACAATTCTATCCACTCAGTAACCAACAAAAAACCCATAGAGATTGTTCACTCAAAACCCGCGGATTTCGAAAGCAGAATTAGAAAGAGAATCCAACAGGCTCAAGAAAAATCCCTTGACCAGGTAAACAAAGATAGGACCCAAAAGGGCTATCAAGCTGGTGAAAAAGTTTTCTTAAAGGCAAACAAACGCATAGGAAACAAGCTCTCGCCACTATGTTCGGAAAAAATCATTGAAGCAGACCTGGGGACCACGGTCCAAATTGAGGGGAGGGTGGTCCACAAGGACAATCTACGCTAAACCATCTTCGCGAGATTACTGAACCCCTTTTCTATTATTTTTATATTTTTCTAGGTTAGGAAAATTCGTTTTAGTTTTTGTACTTACGGCTGTCAAGACGGACGCGACAGTAAAACTTAATGACTACACGAACGCAGACTACATCCCGATAGAAGACAACGAAATTGTCATCTGGGAGACCTACGGATACCTACAGCACTCAACGAACGTGACGACTTATGAAGACTACGCCGACCAGACGGAAACAATGACGAAGACATTTACAGACGATCACAGGACACCAGTCATAATGACGGACCTTACAAATATTCGCAAGTTGGTGACTACCTTAAAAATCCACCATAGAGCCGCTAGGAGTATTAACTTACTCGGGACAGCACTAAAAGTTATTGCCGGCACACCCGACTTTAACGATTGGGAGCAAATAAAATTCAATCAAGAACAATTAATTAGAACAGATGAAGGACAAACAGAATTAAATATCAAATTTCAGAAACGTCTAAATGAACTCACAAACTCAATGAATCAAATCCATAAATTCGAAACAGACAAAGAAACCCACCTTTTGGAAATTATTCTAGCAAAAAATAGAATTGTAATCACGGATCTAGAAAACATTTTAATGAGCTTAACCCTGGCAAAATTAAACATCGTAAGTCCAGCAATTTTGGATAGTTCCGATATTGGCGAATTCAAGGACAGACAGCTTATTGACGTTAGTTTGATAGAATTATTAGAGGTATCTAGTATTAGTGTTTTTCAAAATTCCGAAATTCTACATTTTCTCATTAAACCTCCCTAGCCCTAATTAATATGTAAGAAGATAACAGTCTATTAAGTTCAGCACCAGAAAAAAATCCTGGACTTTGAAGATGGGAACCTTGTCGCCGAATGCCCAGCGCAAAACCTTAACATCGGTCATGGAAAACGACGGTCGGCGCCACCTTTTGCAGGGAGCTGCAAAATGGCACCTGCGCACAGCAAATTGTTTCTGGGGCTATTGCGCACTGCTCCACACTCCCAGGTCACCTGGATCCGGTTACCATTGTGGATCATGGCACCCTCATCGTGAACGATGCCAACGTGACCATAACCGATAACCAAGGGCGAGAGACAAAAATATCCGGAACCTACCTGTAACCTATTCTGACAAGGTAGCCCTCACGAACTTGGTTCGTAAATCAATTGGGAAGTTCAATGAGAAAACCTGCTGTGTCGGCCATGGCCATTGTCAACATCACGGCCCACCAGAACCGGCTGAGTCTCCCATTTCTTCACGAGCTGAGTCTGAGCATTTCCACCACATCGGGACCCTCAGAGAAGAACTTACACTGGGGTCCTTCCTCAGCAACTCCTTTGCCCTACTTGCTACCTTCTTCCTGTGTTCCACCATTTGGCTCGGCTATCGCTATCTAAGGGCCAGAAGTCACACCAAACCAAGAACTGACAACGATGTGGAACGAGCGGGTCCCCGGGACGTCGACCACTTGAAGGGGGGGAAGTTAACACAGGCAGTTCCCAAGAGAGCAAACTGCCGAGTTGCAGACCATATCCGGTGGCCTGCACGCGCAGCGAAGAAACCGCTGACCGCGCGTTCCGGGTGCAAGTACCCGGAGTCAGAACAGAGCACTCGCGGAGCGAGTGATCGCCACGGGCAGGGACAAAACGCTGACCTGGCACCTTGGCGACAGCGCTGCAGTCAGGCAAGGTCTCAAGCTGCAGTTGGATAGGTTCTTTAGTTTAGTCAAAAATTGTACTCAGA